>NC_142804.1:11350761-11514312 GCF_049724085.1 Artemia sp. Qi Xiang Cuo
AAGGAAGTGTCAAAGTTCCTGTTTTCCATTCTCACTGACAAAATCCATAAAACCATCAAATAATCAACACACATAACCATCCATGAAAACAGACATAAATGTGACAAACTTTCTGTTTTTTCATTCTCACTGACAAAGTCCATAAAACAGACACAATTCCTGGTTTTTCAAGTGAGAAAATTCCTGTTTTTTCATTCTCACTGACAAAATCCATAAAACCATCAAATAATCAACACGCATAACCATCCATAAAACCATCCATAAATGTGACAAAGTTTCTGTTTTTCATTCTCACTGACAAAGTCCATAAAACCATCCATAAATGTGACAAAATTCCTGTTTTTCAAATTCTCACTGACAAAGACCATAAAAACATCAAATAAATCGAACAACACACATATCCATCCATGAAAACAACCATAAATGTGAGAAAATTCATGTTTTTCCATGTGAGAAAATTCCTGTTTTTTCATTCTCACTGAGAAAAACCATAAACCACGTGGTTCTCGTGCCAATATATGGTGTTAAAAAAAGTTGTAGGTGGCAGCAGGGGTGAGGGATGGGAGTCAATAAGGCATCTCTACTAAACAAATATTTTGCTATTAAAGTATAAATGAAACTTAAAACGAACAGACATTAAATAACAATCAATGCGAACAAACATAGAATAGATATTAATGTAAATGAATAACTAAATCTTAAAACGAGTGAAACTTAAGTTTAATACGCAAATCAAGTTTGAATCGAATAAAAATAACTACAAACAAGAGTTTGAGTATCGCCTCACTGAAGAAGCCTAAAACCTACTGCGTCATTGGCGCTTTCTTGAAAACGAATTATATTAAATATTAAAAATATTTTACAAATTTTTATATTAAATATTACGAATTATAACAAATATTATGCTATTAAAGTATAAATGAAACTTAAAACGAACAGACATTAAATAACAATCAATGCGAACAAACATAGAATAGATATTAATGTAAATGAATAACTAAATCTTAAAACGAGTGAAACTTAAATCTAATACGCAAATCAAATTTGAATCGAATAAATATAACTACAAACAAGAGTTTGGGTATCACCTCACTGAAGAAGCTTAAAACCTACTGCGTCATTGGCGCTTTCTTGAAAACGAATTATATTACAAATGTTTTCTTTTGTACTTAATATTGAAAATAAATATTAAAATTACAGTAAAATTTTAAACTGATGAGCTTTTAGCAATTAATATCATTATACATCAAATATTCAGTTTAACTTATTTGTTCTTTTCAAGATTAGTCAAGACAAATATAGTTTTACTACAAACAAAATTTGGATCCTGCCCTATTCGTTAGCTGTAAAAACCTAAAGCCTTCTGCGTCATTGGTGCTTCACTGAAAATAAATTACTCGTATATTTCAAATTTATTATTTTCCAGTTCTCACGGCATTGAAAATGAAAATAAAATTACAGTGAAAAAAAAATCTTGAACTGATGGATCTTTCAACAATTAATATCATTATATGTCTAATATTCAATTTGATTTTGTTTATACTTTCCAAGACTGTTCAAGACTCATATAGTTTTGCCATTTTTTAACTCTGCCATTTTTTCTAACTAATCATGTTGGTTTGTCATGAAAATATTCTATGGCTTCTGGACATTTCCATTTGAGCAAAAAACTGCACCTCAAACTTTGTTGAACATGCATTTTCTTGCATGAAACACAAAGATATAATAAAATGTCAAGTTTCGGAGTGTTCCACTACTCGCAAACAAGTGCAATTGGTATTTTTGAATCCGCATGGTCAATTTAGGGGGTGGAGTGTAGGCCAATTTTCGTAGCAGCCCCATTCCGTCGTTGTATGATTCACACATTCAACACTTGGCGTCCGGACTATAATATAATCTACCAAGCATACAACTATTCCAAATCAGTATCAATAAATGAATTAAACCCAAAACGAACAAATATTACAATAGATATTAGAGTCAAACTCAAAACGAACATAAATTAATATGAGTAGGGTTCAAAACCCCTATGCTTTCTAAAAGCCAGAATATAATTTGTACTTTACTGAAAAAAATTCATATGAGTTTACTGGAAAAAAATGGGCATTGTCAATTTAATATGCATATGCTGACATTTATTCCCTAAAATCTTAATTAATGAAAGAATTGTTTTCAGTAAAGCGCCAATGACACAGTAGGTTTTAGGCTTCTGCTGTGAGGTGATACCCAAACTCTGGTTTGCAGTTATTTGTATTCGATTCAAAATTGATTTGCATATTCAATTTAAGTTTCACTCGTTTTAAGATTTATTTATTCATTTATATTATTACTTGTTGTCTGTTTTTGCTGCGATTGTTTGTTTGTTTTATGTTCTTTTTGGGTTTTATTTACTGTTAAACTGACATATAAAGTGGTTTTGATATGGAGCTCTAAATGTATAGATCCTCTGATTATCTTAAGTTTAAAGTTGCCTTTAAATTTAATCTTAAAAAATGTTTTCCGTACATTGTTTTTTAATTAATTTTAATAAAACATTGGAGCCGTATAGCCTTTACTATAGGCAACGCTACAGCGTTGCCTCTGAAAAGAAAATATTACTTTAAATTTTTTTGTATTTTAAGACTTTATAGTTTGGCCTGATATTTGTAGGCTGGAGAAAAATTTTCAGCAATTTTTAACAACACACACCCTTTAAAAAATTTTGACAAAAATAGTACTGTTCAATTTAAATTTATACCTCTTCTAGTTAACCTGAAATCGAAAACGTGACACCACTCACCAAAAAATCAATTTACTTTATTTGATAGATTGCATACACTTACGCTATTTTGATTTGGTTATTTTTTAAGAGCAGAAATAGCCCCAAAAGTTTGAACACAATACCTTCAGTCGTTCTTGGGATGCTGCTGATATGCCTTATTGGGAATTAGCTTTACCACAGTGTATTTTGACTTAACCTTAAGGCAACATTTAGTTTTTAAACATAATGGGCAAAAAAGGGAAGGTGGGAATGAAAGGGGGATTAGTTGTCATGCAATCACTTTCGACTACTAAAAAGGGCACTAGCCCTTGGAATTTAAAATTGAATGAACCCTTTTTTAAAGTTTCTACGACAACAATTTCTATAAAAACCTCATATGCCCCCAGGACAGAACTTAAAACCCTTGCCCTGAGAGCTGTGGGACTGTATCCTCCTCAAAAGCATATTTTCATCTGGAAATCAACTAAGCTCAACAAAACGGCTTTCTCAAAAATTTTTATTGGATGTATTTTGGGGAATGATGGGCGTGGAGGAGGGCTAGTTCCCGTCCAATCACTTTTGACTTTTAAAAGTGCACTAGCCCTTTGAATTTACAATCGAATGAGCTTTTTGAAGTTTCTACAACAACACCTTTTATAAAAACAATCTATGCCCTTCAGGACATATCTTAAAACCCTTGCCCCGAGGGATGTGGGGGAGTTACTTTCTCAAAAACATATTTTCCATGTGGAAATCAACTACTGTGAACAAAATGACTATCTCAAACTTTTGATTGGATATGTTTGGGGGAATAAAGGGCGTGGGAGAGAGGGCTACTTGCCCTTCAATCACTTTCGACTATTAAAAAGGACACTAGCCCTTTTAATTTCCAAAGAAATGAGCTTTTTTGAAGTTTCTACGACACCACCTTCTAAAAAAACCTTATATGCCCCCAGGGCAGAACTAAATACCCTTGCCCTAAGGACTGTGGGGGAGTGTCCTCCTCAAAAACATATTTTATATGAGGAAATCAACAACGCACAACAAAATGACTATCTCAAAATTTGTATTGGATGTATATGGGGGAATAATAGGCATGGGGGGCTAGTTGCCCTCCAATCACTTTTGACTATTCACAAGGGCACTAGCCCTTTGAATTTTTAATCGAATGAGCCTGTTTTGAAGGATTGATAAGTGTAGGAGGGGGGCTTGTTGCCCTCCAATCTTTTTTTACTTTTAAAAAGAAAAATAGCCCTTTGAATTTTCAATCGAATGAACTTGTTTTGAAGTTTCTACGACATAATTATCTGAAAAATCCTTATATTTCTCCAGGACATAACTTAGAACCCTTGTCCTGAGGGTTTTTGGGGACTGTCTTCCTCAAAACCATATTTTCTATCTGGAAATCTACTACGCTAAATAAAATGACTATTTCAAAATTTTTATTGCATGGGTTTTGGGGAATGATGGGCGTGGAGGGAGGACTAGTTGCCCTCCAATCACTTTCGACAATTAAAAAGGGCACTAGCCCTTTAAATTTCCAATTGAATGAGTCTGTTTTGAAGTTTCTATGACAACACCTTCTATAATAACCTTATATGCCCCCAGGGCACATCTTAAAACCTTTTCCCCAAGGGCAAGTGGGGAAAAACCCTTGCGGAGGAGGAGTGTCCTCCTCAAAAACATATTTTCTATCTGGAAATCAACTAACCTACACTGAACAAAATAGCTATCTCAAAATTTTGATTGGATGCGCCTGGATGAATGACGGGCGGGGGGGGGCTAGTTGCCCTCCAATCACTTTCGACTATTAAAAAGGGCATTAGCCCTTTGAATTTCCATGTGAATGAGCATATTTTGAAGTTTCTACGACGACACTTTTTATAAAAACCTCATATGCCACCAGGGCATAAATTAAAACCCTTGCGATTAGAATTTTGGGGAAATGTCTTCCTCAAGACATATTTTTATCTGGAAATCAACTACGCTGAAGAAAATATTGATCTCAACATTTTTATTGGATGCTTTTGGAGAAATGATGGGCATTTGGATGGGGGGCTAGTTGCACTCCAATCACTTTCGACTAATAATAAGGGCACTAGCCCTTTGAATCTCCATGTGAATGAGCCTGTTTTGAAGTTTCTACGACGACACTTTTTATAAAAACCTTATATGCCCCCAGGGCATAACTTGAAACCCTTGCGATTAGAATTTTGGGGAAATGTCCTCCTCAAAACATATTTTTATCTGGAAATCAACTACGCTGAACAAAATATTGATCTCAAAATCTTATTGGATGCTTTTGGAGAAATGATGGGCATTGGGATGGGGTGTTAGTGGATCTCCAATAACTTACGACTATTAAAAAGGGTACTATAACTCTCGACTTATTACGACTATAAATATTATTACGTACTATAACTCTCGAATTCTAATCAAATGAGTTCCTTTTGAAGTTTTTATGACGACCACTTCCATATGAAGGGCCTTGCTCTAAAGGAAAAGATAATAGCTGATATGTTGTGCGAATATTGTTCTTATATGCCCTCAGGGTATAACTCCTCAAAAAATATTTTTTATCTGGAAATGAAATAGCCTACACTGAACAAAATGGCTATCTCAAAATTTTGATTGGATATGTCTGGGGGAATAATGGGCGTGGGGGGGCTAGTTGCCCTCCAATCATTTTTGACTACTAAAAAGGGCAAAATGCCCTTTTTAATAGTCGAATAGTTTCAATGCCCCTTTGAATTTCCAATTTAATGAGCCTGTTTTGAAGTTTCTAAGACAACGCCTTCTATAAAAACCTTATATTCCCCCAGGGCATGACTTAAAACCCTTGCCCTGGAGATTTTGGGGGAGTGTCTTCCTCAAAAATATATATTTATTTGGAAATTAACTACGCTGAACAAAATGACCAAAATGAATCTCAGATTTTTTTGGGGGTTTTATTTGGAGGAATGATGGGCGTGGGGGACTATTTGCCCCCAAATCACTTTCGACTATTAAGAAGGACACTAGCAAATCCAGTTTCCAATCGAATGAGACCTTTCCAATTTTTCTACCATAATTTCTTCGGTATGAAGTGCCCGGGTATGGAGAAAAAAATTTATTGCGCCCTCATCATTCTTAGCCTAGATAGCACTAGCGCATTGCCTATAAAACCACGACAAAAATATTCCAGGTCTATCATTTATATGAAAAATGTGTATGTATGTTTTTGTATGTTTGTGTGTGCGTTTGTGTTTTTTTGTTTGAGTGTTTGCTTTTCTGTGTCTATGTGTGCTTGTTTTTTTGCGTGTCTGTGTGTGTGTGTCTTTTTTTTTGTGAGTGTGTGTGTTTGTATATTTTTGTGTTTGTGTTTGTGATTGTGTGTTTGTGTGTATTCTTTTTTGTGTCTGAATGTGTGTGTTTTGTGCGAGTATGTTTGTTTGTGTGTTTTTGTGTGTGTTAGTGTGTGCACGTTTTTTTGTTTTTGTTTGTGGCTTTGTGTGTGTGTTTGTGTGTGCGCGTTTTTTTGTTTTTGTTTGTGGCTTTGTGTGTTTTTTTTTGTGTTTGTGCTATTGTGTTGGTGTGTTTTCGTGTGTGTACGTCTGTGGCTGTGTGTGTTTGTGTGTGTGCGTGCATGTGTTCGTTTGTGTTTTTGTTTTGTGTGTGTGTGTCTTTTGTTTTTTCATGTGTTTTTGTGTGTCTGAGTTTGTTTGCGTGTTTTTGTGTTTGCTTCTGCGTGCGTTTGTGTGTTTTCAGGGTGTTTTTGTTTCTGCGGGGTTTGTGTTAATGTGTTTTTGTTTGTGTGTTTTTTGTGTGTGTGTGTTTTGTTCTTTTGCGTGTTTGTGGGTGTGTGTCTGTGTGTTGTTTGTTTTGTGTGTATATTTGTATATTATGTGTATATTTCTGTCTTACAAATACTAAAAGAAACCTAAAATAATGATGGCGATTTTGTTGAGTGCTAGAGAGTAGTTATCGTGCCGTAATGTAGTGTGAATTGCATACGCAAACTCAAATGAATGACTTGAAGCAAAATGTTTAACAAAATATTCTGAAAAGGGTTTATGGGGAGATGAGGTGATGGTAGAGTTTTTCATTATACATCAAAAATAATTTCGATGTTGTTTATACTTTCCAAGACTGTTCAAGTCCCATATAGTTTTTAGTAAAGCGCCTATGACCCATTAGTTTTTTTTTTTTTTACTTTTACAGTGAGAGAAGGAGGCAATGCCCAAACTTTTATTTGTAGGGAATTTTGTTATTTTGAAGCTAGATTTGCATATTCAATTTAAGTTTTACTTGTTTTAAGATTTATTTATTCATTTGCATTAATATCTTTTATATGTTTGTCGTTATATTGTCTTTGAACTGTTTTTTTAAGAAATGTCAATCTCAAAGTTTTTATCAGATTGGTTTGAGAAAAAAGGGCGTGAAGGGAGGGGCT
Source organism: Artemia sp. Qi Xiang Cuo (assembly GCF_049724085.1). NCBI lineage: Eukaryota > Metazoa > Arthropoda > Branchiopoda > Anostraca > Artemiidae > Artemia > Artemia sp. Qi Xiang Cuo. The sequence continues at coordinate 11,357,934 of NC_142804.1, forward strand.
AGGTGTCCTCCAATATCTTTTGAATTTTAAACAGTGAACTGGAACTTTCGATTTCCAGTCAAATAAGCCCTCTTTGAAGTTTATACGAGCATTCCTTCTATAAGAATCATATAAGACACCAGGGCATAATTCATAACCCTTGCCCTAAAGACCTTGAGGGGGGAGGGGTTAGTGTTATGCTCAAAGATACAATTTCCATTATTTCAACTACATTGAAACAAATGGCATCTCAAAATTTTTATTGGGTGTGTTTGGGCAAATAGTGGGCATGGAAAGGCTGTTAGTTGTCTCCCAATCACTTTCAACTATTAAAAATGGCACTAGCCATTTAAATTTCCAATAGAATGGGCCCTTTTCGAATTTTCTACAACACTTGCTATAAGACCCTAATATGCCCCCAGGGCATAACGTACAAACCTTGCTCTGAGGTTTATTTTTTTTTTGGGGGGGGGGCTGTCATCCTCAAAGACCTAATTTACAAAATTTTCAACTACGTTGAGCAAAACGGCTATTTAAATATTTTGATGGGATGTGTTTTCAGGGCATACGAGGGGGGTTAGTTGCCCGCTAATTACGTTCAACTATTAAAAAGAGAACTAGCCCTATTAATTGCTAATCAAATGACCATTTTTAAGTTTTTACGACCAAACTTTCTATAAAAAGCTTCAATACCACCAGAGCAGAACTTACAACCCTTTCCCTTAGAGCTGTGGGGGAGTGTCTTCCTCAAAAACATAATTTCTATCTGGAAATCAACTACTTGGAACAAAATAGCTTTTCTTAATTTTGATTGGATGTGTTTTGGGAAATCGTTGGCGTTGCAAGGGTTGTTCGTTGTCTTCTAATCACTTTTGACCCTTAAAAGTGGCACTAGAACTCTCAATTTCCAATCAAATGAGTCCTCTTTGAATTTTTATGTATGAAGTGCCCCTGTTGAAAAAACATTGGAGTCGTATGGCTTTTACTATAGGCAACGCTATAACATTCTGATTAAATCCCACCTCAAACCCTACTTGATGTTTGTCATCTTTTAAAATTGACAACTCTTTCATTTTTAGACTGTTCCTTTGTGTATAAAGATATTGCAAAGACTATTGTCTTCTTTGCACTAGAACAAAACGTTCAATATGAATGCAAATTCGTCATCATTGGGCCACCAGGAAGCAGGATAGAATTGAAGTTCATTGAGCTCGACTTGAGCTTAGGCAGAGGACCAGATTGCATGTTTGACCGAGTCGAGATATATGACAATGTCAGTGTTTCAATGGGACCCGGAAGGATTGGAAGGTTTGTCATAATACTATTTTGAATTTTATTTTAGAAAGTCCTCTAGAAGGTGCTTAAGCTGTACCGATTCCTCCACATTTATCTGACTAATTAGCTGATTCCACTTAAAAACAAACAAAAATTACAACAAATCACCGCAAGCAATTGAAAATGAGCAGAAACTATAGTGAGGAAGGCTTCCCCCCTCCCACCTCTTAAAATAAAACTATAATTGAATTTGTACTAAAAACAGGGCAAATTTTTAGTGTTGTCTGTTTTTACTTAACTAGAATATATCCAAAGCTATTCAGACTTTGGAAAATAAACATCAGTTTCTGTGCAAGTTACAATGTCGATCCAAATTTATTAATTTTTCTTGGTTGTGGTAGTTTTTTTGCGAAATTATGAGAAATAAAGAAAGAGTAACATGAAACAAAGAATGATTTGAGTAAACTGCAAATTATATTCTGGTCTTTAGAGGCCATTGGAGGAGAAAGGAGGGTAAAAGCCCCATTCATCACCGTTTTTGATCGTTCGGAGTATAAAGTGGTGATTTGTTGCAATTTTAGTTCGTTTTAAGTTTCATTTATTTATTGGTGAGAATTTTTGAGAATTTACACCTTGATAAATTCTTTTATTTTATTTCTCTGTATATTTGGTTTTTTATACCTTTTTACTATTTGATACACTTTTGCAAAAAAAACTCTTTTAATCTCACCTAAATCAAAAGGCGATGCAAATACTTTACTTACGCAACATTGTTTAGATGCTATGTTTTTCTTAGTAATTCCTTTCCATATTTAAATCATATCATTAATGAAAAGTAATTTTGATATATATGCCTTATTTGAACATTTGCCTTATTTTCAAATATGATGGGTGCTGTCGGAGTCATAGTGCATATACTACTACTAATCACAGTAATGCTATAAAATTAGCTACAATTTGGGAACTAAAGGAGGCATTCGATGAACGATTGATAAGATCCATTCAACTTATAATCTTAAGTTATGCACATTAATCAAAATTAAACGCTGTCTGTTCAAAATTGATAAGGTTGTGAGAGGTGTTTTTGAAAATATTAATAAAGTGGGAAGTTTAAGTTCTCCCAGCAAACATTTTAAAGTCGCCGGAGATGAAACGAGCAAAAGAGTATTTACAGAAGTTGCCTAGTTAACTCTTCATTAAAATCATTGAGTTCGAAGTAATCACTATCGAAATACTGAAGTCTTTTTCCCCGTGCATATATTACAAGCAGATGTTTTGACTCTAAACGAGATTCAAAGACGTCCCAATAGATCACAAAAGTATACATTCCTTGCAATCAGCGTTTTTAGTCGCTATGCATATGCCGTTCTAGTGCACTCTAAGAGAAGTAACGAAGTTGCTAAAGCCCGTAAATCTATCTTTGAACCAGATCATCCTGAAAGACCTGATTTCCAGAGCTTTAAACTAAGTTGAACAAAAGGGCTATCTCAAAATTTTGTGATATAAAATTTTTTGTTATGATAACAAGTTTTCTGTTCGAACTAGCAAGTTTTTTTGCAAAGATACCAGCTTTTGTCTTAGAAGTAACAATATTTGATCGTGATAACAGCTTTTCTGTCAGAAATTGCAAGTTTTGCTTAACACTAACAAATTTTCTCATCAAAGTAACAACATTTTACCTTAAAACTAACATAGGCTTACTTAACACACACAAATTTCTCTTAGAAATAATATTTTTCGTCAGTGATAACACGTTTTCTGTTCGACCTAGTAAGTTTTCTGTCAAAGATACCAAATTTTTTCTCAGAAGTAGCTTTTTTGATTGTGAAAACAACTTTTCTGTCAGAAGTAGCAAGTTTTGATTAACACTTACAAATCTTCTCTTCAAAGTAACAACATTCTTCCTTAATACTACCAAACGTTTGCTTAACACTAACAGATTTTCATTTCAAAGCATCAACTTTTCTTTAATACTAAAATTTTTTTACTTTACACACTCAAATTTCTCTTAGAGATAGCACTTTTCATCAGGGATAACACATTTTCTGCTTGAGCTTGCAAGTTTTCTCTCAAAGAGACCATATTTTTTCTTAGAAGTAGGAATTTTCGTTATAAAGACAAGTTATCTGTTAGAAATAACAAGTTTTAAGTTACAGATCAATTTCTATTTTTCAGAGAAAATAAAAGAGTTCCTTTTCAGTTCAGATTTTCTCAAAGAAACGAAACAATTTAGTTCTGTTCCAATTTTTTTTTGTAGAAGATAGAAAAAGTTACACTTTGATCGTGAATAGTTTGTCATGAAGAAAAGGAGCTCCACTTTAGTTCTGAGATTTCTTTTCCAAAGACATACAAAATTTAAAGCTCAGTTTTAAATTTTACCATCGAAGATAGGAAAAGTTGTACTATGATCGTGAATATTTTCCATGAAGATAAAAAGTTCCACTTTAATTAAAATTTTCTCAATGATGAGAAGAAAAGTTCAAGTTCCCTTCTGAATTTCTTCTATGAAAATAAATATACAGATCAATTCTACTTTTACCAGAGAAAAAAGAAATTTTCCGCTTCATTTCAGATTTTTTTTTCAAAGAGATAAAAATAGCTGAATTCTGATTTTTATCAAATAAGAGTTACAGTTCAATTCTAAATTTTCATTTAATTTAGACTAGGTTACGTGCCGGATTATTCTCGGTGGAAGGGTTTTTCTAATAAAATTGAATTTTATTCATTTTTAAGGTTAATTTAGGCTAGGCCCTAAAGAGCACAATCAGGCTCTAACCTAACCAAAGATAGGGTTAGGTTAGGTTAGCCTTTGTAAGCGTGCGTACATAGGCTAACCTAACCTACCCCAACACCATGCAATACTTTCAAAAGCCTTTTTTTTATATCTTTTCAGAACAAGTTCTTTTCTTAATGTCCCCCCTAAACCAACTTTACAACTTAAAGTAATCATTCTTTTCTTTACAACTCTACTTTCTGGCTTTTTGAATACCCCAACATCAATTAATACTTTCAAAAGGCTTTATTATAGCTTTTCAGAACAAGTTGTTTTCTTAATGTCCCCCCTAAACCAATTTTACAAGTTGAAGTATTCGTTCTTTTCAACCAAAACTCTACTTTATGGCTTTTTGAATACCCCAACATCAAGCAAGACTCTCAAAAAGCTTTTTTCATATCTTTTCAGAACAAGTTCTTTTCTTAATGTCCCCCCTAAACCAATTTTACAAATTCAAGTACTCATTCCTTTCACTCATATCTCTACTTTATGGCATTTTGAATGTCTCAATACCAAGCAATACTTTCAAAAGGCTTTTATATATCTTTTCAGAACTTGTTCTTTTCTAAGTGTCCCCCCTAAACCAATTTTACAATTTGAAGTGCTCATTCGTTTCACCCACAACTCCACTTTATGGTTTTTTGAATCCGTCAACAGCAAGCAATACATTCAAAAGAATTTTCTTATTTCTTTTCAGAACAAGTTCTTTTCTTAATGTCCCCCGAAACCAATTTAACAACTTGAAGTGCTCATTCTTTTCACCCACAACTCTACTTTATGGCTTTTTGAATACCCCAACACCATGCAATACTTTCAAAAGGCTTTTTTATATCTTTTCAGAAAAAGTTCTTTTTTTAATGTCTCCCCTAAACCAATTTTACAACTAAAAGTACTCATTCTTTTCAACCACAATTCTACTTTATTGCTTTTTGTATACCCCATCAACAAGCAATACTTTTAAAGGGATTTTTAATATCTTTTAAGAACCAGATCTTTTCTTGATGTTCCCCCTAAGCCAATTTTACAACTTGAAATACTCATTCCTTTCACCCACAACTCTACTTTATGATTTTTTGATTACCCTAACACCAAGCAATACTTTCAAAAGGCTTTTCTCATATCTTTTCAGAAAAAATTGTTTTCTTATTGTCCCTTCTAAACCAGTTTAACAACTTTAAGTACTCATTCTTTTCATCCACAACTTTACTTTATGGCTTTTTGAATACATCAACACCAAGCAATACTTTCAAAAGGCTTTTTTATATCTTTTCAGAACTTTTTTTTTCTCAAAGTCCCCCCGAAACCAATTTTACAACTTGAAGTACTCATCCTTTTCACACACAACTTTACTGTTTGGCTTTTCATATATTATTGATAAAATCACATGTATTTTAGACATTAGCGTTCTTATTTTCAAAAACTAAAACTCAACTTTATTAAAAAATCAAATATTATTAATAAAATCACATGTCTTTTAAATATGGGCATCAAAGTAACAACATTCTTCTTTATTACCACCAAATTTTTACTGAACAAACACAATTTTATCTTAAAAATAATATTTTTCATGAGTGATCGCGCATTTTCAGTTCGAACTAAGAAGTTTTCTGCCAAACACACCAAATTTTTTCTTAGAAGTAACATTTTTTTTGTTTTTGAAAACAATTTTTCCGTATGAAGTAGCAAGTTCTGCTTAACACTAACAAACCTTCTCATCAAAGCAACAACATTTGACCTTAATACTAACATACTTTTATTGAACACACAAAATTTCTCTTGCAAGTAGCAATCCAGACATACAAACAAATAGATTTAGACATACAAATAGAGGAAGACAGGTACTTTAGACATACAAACCAAAAAAGACAAACACTTTTACTTGCAAACACCAACCCAGACATACAAACAAATCGATTCAGACATACAAACAGAGAAAGACAGGCGTTTTAGACACACAAAGCAACAAAAGCAAGCACTTGGAGTTGGAAACACCAACCCAGACATACTAAAAAATAGATTCAGACATACAAACAGAGAAAGACAGGCACTGAATAATACAAACCAACAAAGACAAACGCTTGGACTTGCAAAAACCAACTCAGACATACAAACAAATACATTCAGACACACAAACAGAGAAAGACAAGCACTTTAGACAAACAAACCAACAAAGACAAGCATTTGGATTGGCAAACACCAACCCATACATGCTAACAAATAGATTCAGACACACAAACAAAGAAAGACTGGCACTTTAGACATACCAACCAACAAAGACAAACACTTGGACTTGCAAACACCAACTCAGACATTAGACAAATAGATTGAAAAACACATACAAATACGTAGATTCAGACAAAACCGAGTTAGAAATGCACTGTAATGAGCAAACACCAACAAAAAAATACACCCAAATAGATTCAGACACACAAACGGAGAAAGAGAGGCACTTTAGATATAAAAACCAACAAAGACAAGCACTTGGACTTGCAAACACCAATGCAGACATACCTACAAACAGATTAAGCCATACAAACAGAGAAAGACACACACTTTAGACACACAAACTAAGAATGAACTTGCAAACACCAACCCAGACATACAAACAAATAGATTTAGATGTACAAACAGAGAAAGACAGGCACTTTAGACAAACAAACCAGCAATGACAAACACTAGGACTTGCAAACACCAACCCAGACATACAAATAAATAGATTCAGTCATAAAAACAGGGAAAGATAGGCACTTTAGACCTAAAAACCAACAGTGGACTTGCGAACTTCAACCCAGACATACAAACAAAAAGATTCAGACATAAAAACATAGAAAGACAGACACTTAAGACACACAAACCAACATTGGATTTGCAAACACCAACCCAGACATACAAACAAATTGATTCAGACATAAAAACAGAGAAAGAACAGCATTTTAGCCATACAAATCAACAAAGGACTTGCAAACGCCAACCCAGACAAATAAACAAATAAATTCAGACATACAAACAGGGAAAGACAGGCACTTTAGACATACAAACCAACAAAGACAAACATTTGGATTGGCAAACACCAACCCATACATGCTAACAAATAGATTCAGACATACAAACGAAGAAAGACTGGCACTTTAGACATGCCAACCAACAAAGACAAACACTTGGACTTGCAAACACCAACCCAGACATTAGACAAATAGATTGAAAAACACATACAAATACGTAGATTCAGACAAAACCGAGTTAGAAATGCACTGTAATAAGCAAACACCAACAAAAAAATACACCCAAATAGATTCAGATATACAAACGGAGAAAGAGAGGCACTTTAGATATAAAAACCAACAAAGACAAGCACTTGGACTTGGAAACACCAATGCAGACATACCTACAAACAGATTAAGCCATACAAACCGAGAAGGACACACACTTTAGACACACAAACTAAGAACGAACTTGCAAACACCAACCCAGACATACAAACAAATAGATTTAGATGTACAAACAGAGAAAGACAGGCACTTTAGACAAACAAACCAGCAATGACAAACACTAGGACTTGCAAACACCAACCCAGACATACAAATAAATAGATTCAGTCATACAAACAGGGAAAGATAGGCACTTTAGACCTAAAAACCAACAGTGGATTTGCGAACTTCAACCCAGACATACAAACAAAAAGATTCAGACATAAAAACATAGAAAGACAGACACTTTAGACACACAAACCAACATTGGATTTGCAAACACCAACCAAGAAATACAAACAAATTGATTCAGACATAAAAACAGAGAAAGAACAGCATTTTAGCCGTACAAACAACAGAAAAAGAACAGCATTTTAGCCATACAAATCAACAAAGGACTTGCAAACGCCAACCCAGACAAATAAACAAATAAATTCAGACAAACAAACAGGGAAAGACAGGCACTTTAGACATACAAACCAGCAAAGACAAACATTTGGACTTGCAAACACTATCCCAAACAAACATACAAAAAAATTCAGACATAAAAACAGAGCAAGACATACACTTTAGACATAGAAACCAACAAAGACAAACACTTGGACTTGCAAACACCAACCCAGAGATACAAACAAATAGATTCAGACAAACAAACAGAGAAAGACAGGAACTTCAGACATGTAAACCAATAAAAACAAACACTAGGTGTTTGCAAGTCCAAGTTTTTGTCTTTGTTGGTTTGTGTGTCTAAAGTGTCCTTCTTTCTCTGCTTGTGTGTGTGAATCTATTTGTTTGTGTGTCTGGGTTGGTGTTTGTAAGTACAAGTGTTTGCCTTTATTGGTTTGTGTGTCTAAAATGCCTGTCTTTCTTTCTTTGTATGTCTGAATAATGTTGCTTGTATGTCTAGGTTGGTGTTTGCAAGTCCAAGTGTTTGCCTTTGTTGGTTTGTATCTCTAAAGTAGCTGTCTTTCTCTGTTTGTGTGTCTTAATCTATTTGTTTGTATGCCTGGGTTGACGTTTGCAAGTGCATCGTTGGTTTGTGTGCATAAAGTGCCTGTCTTTCTCTATTTGTATGTCTGAATCGATTCGTTTGTATGTCTGGGCTGGTGTTTGAAGTCCAAGTGTTTTTTTGTTGGTTTGTGTGTCTAAAGTGTCTGTCTTTCTCTGTTTGTATGTCTGAACCTCGTTGTTTGTATGTCTGGGTTAGAGTTTACAAGTTAAAGTGTTTGTCTTTGTTGGTTTGTATTGCTACTGTGCCTGCTTTCTCTATTTGTATGTCTGAATCTATTTGTTTGTATGTGTGGGTTGGTGTTTACAAGTCCAAGTGTTTGTCTCTGTTGATTTGTTTGTCAAATGCGCTTGTCTTTCTCTGTTTGCATGTCTATTTCTATTTGTTTGTTTTTCTGGGTTGGTGTTTGCAAGTCCATGTGCTTATGTTTGTTGGTTTGTATGTCTAAAGTCCCTCTCTTTCTCTGTTTTTATGTCTGAATCTATTTTTTTTATGTCTGGGTTGGTTTTAGCGAGTCCAAGTGTTTGTCTTTGTTGAATATTATGTCTTAAATGGATGTCTTTCTCTGGTTGTATGTCTGAATCTACTTGTCTGTATGTCTGGGTTGTTGTTTGCAAGTCCAATTTTTGTCTTTTGTTTTTTTTTGTATGTCAAAAGTGCCTGTTTTTCTCTGTTAGTATGTCTGAATCTATTTGTGTGTATGTCTGGATTGGTGTTTGCAAGTCCAAGTGTTTGTCTATATTGGCTTGTATATCTAAAGCACAGTTCATATATAATCCAGTATGATCATTCTCTATCTCACCCATTATAAAAACCCGGACCGGGGTGCGAGTGCTCCGGAGAACGTTTTTGCAGATATAAACATAGGTGAAGTCAGATTAGCGGGAATGCAGGTTAGTCTGCTTCCGTCTGTTTCCATCAAAGTGCATTGAAACAATCGGAAACAGACTAACCCGCATTCCCATTAATGCAGAAATAAGTGGGAGGAGCTTTTTGTTCGCAACGAGAACGAAGACCAGAAATGATCTGCGATAAGCTTACTGGTATATTCTGTTTACTGTGATCTAAATTGCCTGTCTTTCTCTGTTTGTATGCCTGAATTTATTTGTTTGTATGTCTTGGTTGGTGTTTGCAAGTCCAAGTATTTGTCTTTGTTGGGTTGTGTGTCTAAAGTCCCTGTCTTTTTCTGTTTTTAGGTCTGAATCTATTTATTTGTATGTCTGGGTTGGTATTTGCAAGTCCATGTGTTTGTCTTTGTTTGTTTGTGTGTCTAAAGTGCTTGTCTTTTTCTGTTCGTATATCTGGTTCAATTTTTTGTATGTCTAGGCTGGTGTTTACAAGTCCATTGTTGGTTTGTATATCTGAATCTATTTGTTTGTATGTCTGGGTTGGTGTTTGCTTATTCCAGTTCATGTATTTCTTGGTTTGTGCCTGAATCTACGTATTTGTATGTTTTTCACTCTATTTGTTTGTATGTCTGGGTTCATGTTTGCAAGTCCAAGTGTTTGTCTTTGTTGTTTTGTATGACTAAAGTGCCTGTCTTTCTCTCTTTGTATGTCTGAATCTACTTGTTAGTATTTCTGGGTTTAAGTTTGCAATTCTCAGTGTTTGTCTTTGTTGGTTTCTTTGTCTAAAGTGCGTGTCTTTTTCAGTTTTTGTGACTGAATCTAGCTGTTTGTTTGTTTAAGTTGGTTTTTGCAAGTCCAAGTGTTTGTCTTTGTTGGTTTGTATGTCTAATGTGCCTGTTTCTCTCTATTAGTATATCTGAATCTATTTGTTTCTATGTCTAGGCTGGTGTTTGCAAGTCCAAGCATTTGTCTCTGTTGATTTGTATGTCAAAAATGCTTGTCTTTCTCTGTTTGTATGTCTAAATCTATTTGTTTGTTTGTCTGGGTTGGTGTTTGCAAGTCCAAGTGCTTGTGTTTGTTGGTTTGTGTGTCTAAAGTCCCTGTCTTTCTCTGTTTTTTTTTCTGAATCTATTTGTTTTTATGTCTGGGTTGGTGTTAACAAGTTCAAGTGTTTGTCTTTGTTGAATATTATGTCTAAAAGGCCTGTCTTTCTCTTTTTGTGTGTCTGAATATATTTGTTTGTAAGTCTGGGTTGTCGTCTGCAAGTCCAATTGTTTGTCTTTGTTGTTTTGTATGTCCAAAGTGCCTGTTTTTCTCTGTTAGTATGTCTAAATCTATTTGTTTGTATGTCTGGGCTGGTGTTTGCAAGTCCAAGTGTTTTTCTATATTGGTTTGTATGTCTAAAGTGCCTGTCTTTCTCTGTTTGTATGTCTGAATTTATTTGTTTGTACGTTTTGGTTTGTGTTTGAAAGTCCAAGTCTTTGTCTTTTTTGGGATTTGTGTCTAAAGTCCCTGTCTTTTTCTGTTTGTATGTCTGAATCTATTTGTTTGTATGTCTGGGTTGATGTTTGCAAGTCCAAGTGCTTGTTTTGTTGGATTGTATGTCTAAAATTCCTGTATTGCTCTGTGTGAATGTCTGAATCTATTTGCTTGTATTTCTGGGTTTGTTTTTGCATGTCCTTTGTTAGTTTGTATGTCTAAAGTACCTGTATTTCTAAGTTTGTATGTTTCACACAAAAAAAATGAAAAAAATAACATGTTAAAAAAATTAAAAAAAATAAAAAAAACATCAAAAGAAAATAAAAATTGTAGCAAAAGAGTTGAGTTTAGGGGGCCTTAGGGGTTAGGGTAGGGGACCATACAAGACTATTCAAATGGAACTTGTGTATTATAACGACCACAAAGTTTCACCCCAAATCATCCTCTAAAATGTCTCAAACTGTTTTGCCCAAAAATTCCTAAAATGTTGATTAATTTCTTTTTGCCCAAATGATCTCCTAAAAGTAATTCCTGTGTGTTCCTTTTTTTCGGCATCCCTGCGCTGTCACATTTAAAATTCCCAGGAAACCTTTTCCCCCGTTAAATATGTTCAATCTGTCTTGTATCTCTAAGGTGTTCCTAGTTACACTATTAAGGTTTCGAAAGAATATTAATCTATCTCTGAAACTAAAGTAGAGAAGCCATAATGTGTCTCAATTCTCCTTGACCTAGAAAGAGACACGTGATCTTGTTCTGGTTAAAATCGACTATCCTGCAATTGTTGTTGAACTTATGTCTACATCCAAGAAAATCCAGCAATTGTTGTTGTACCAATATCTACATCCAAGAAACATCCAGCAATTGTTGTTGGACTTATGTCTACATCCAAGTTGTTGTTGAACTTACGTCTACATTCAAGTTGTTGAACTTATGTCTGCATCCAAGTTGTTGCTGAACTTATCTCTACATCCAAGTTGTTGAATTTATGTCTACATCCATGAAAACAACAAATAAATTGACTAACACTCATAATCATCAAACAATCATCAACAAACAGACCAAAAAACATGCATGAATTTCTCAAATCGTAGGTTTCAGACAACATAAACCTACAAAAGGTTAGGAAATCTAGCTCAGAAAAATCCAAAATAGCAAATTAGACATCCCAATTCATAAGTTTCAGGTGACACATACCTACGAAACGTTAAGAAACCTAGCTAAGAAATCTCTAAAATAGTAAATCATACATCCCAAATCATAGATTTCAAACAACACATACATACGACAGGCTAATAAACCTATGTCAGAAATTTGCGAAATAGTAAACAAACACCCCAAAATCATAGGTTTCAAACACCAAATGTCTACATACATTAAGAAATCTAGCTTAAAATTAAGTTTTTTTAAACTAAAACCCAACTTTATTACAAAAATAAAATATTATTTAAAAAATCATATATATTTTAAACATGGGTGTTCTTATTTCCAAAAACTATTTCCAACTTTATTTAATAAACCAAATTTTATTAATAAAATCACACTTATTTTAAACTTGAATGTTCATATTTCTGACAACTAAAACCTAAATTTATTAGAAAAATATGCAAAAATGTACCCAATGAGACTTAGGATCATCCTCTATCCCAAAAAACTATTAAAGATAATCAAGGGTTTCATACAACATACACCTATGAAAAACTATAAAAGGTAGCTCAAAAAGGCATGAAATAATAAGCCAAGCATCTAAATTCATTGGTTTCAGACGGCATACACCTTCAAATGGTTGGGATATCTATCTCAGGAAAGTCCAAAATAGCAAACTAGACATTCCAAATGATAAGTTTCATGCAACTTGCACCAAAAAAAGGTTCAGAAACCAGCACCCAAAAAAGGCTAAGAAAAGTCTAAAATAATAAACCAAACATCCTAATCATAGATTTCAGACAACACACACCTACGAGAGGCAAAGAAGCCTAGGTCAGAAAAGTCAAAATAGTAAGCCAAGCCCCCCAAATTATGGTTTTCAGAAAACACATATCTACATACGTTAGGAAATTTACCTTAAATGTGAAATTTATATGCTTTAATTATGTTTTATGCTATTCTAAGACATGTAGACAAATTTGAAATAATATTATCATGTTAAAAAAAATAATTAAAAAAATGAACTTCAAAAATAATATGAAAATGAGGGGATGGGTCCAAAAAAATGGAAGAGATGGCCCTTTGAGGTTGGGGAGAAGGCAAACTTCGAGGTAAAGGTCCTTGGTGGCTAGGGTAATTTTTTGTTTTTGTATTATAACGACCATTGCCGAGAAGCAAAGCTAGGTCAAGTCACATGTCTCAATTTGTTTCACCCCAAATGATCATCTAAAACTTCTTAAACTGTTTCGCCCAAATCTTATTTCAGCCTTTAAGCGCAATCAATCTATACAATATCCGATAGACATATTTATATCATAGCAGATAAATCGTATGGTATTTTGATGGAGTTAGAAACTACATAAAATTCAAGCTAATAGTTCCAGAAATCAAGTGACGTCACGCCCAGTCCGATTTTGAGGCTCTGTAATTGGTCTAAAAATTGGGTTGTAATCTTTTTCACCCTGTATGGTTCTGTTTTCTGGAAATTAAAACTCAACTTTATTAAAAAAATCAAATATTTTGAATAAAATCAGATGTATTTTAAACGAAGAAGTTCTTATTTCTGAAAACTAAAACCTAATTTTATTTAAGAAAACAATATTATTAATAAAATCACTTGTATTTTAATCGTGGGTGTTAATATTTTTGAAAACTAAAACAAAAATTTATTGAAAAATTCAAATATTTTTCATGAAATCATGTATTTTAAACCGGGATGTTAATATTTCTGATGACTAAAATCCGACTTTATAAGAAAAATCAACTGTTATTAATTGGTTGAAAAGTATTATACAGTATTATACAAAACGCAGCCAAGTATATTATAAAGAATAGAACCATGAAGTAAAGCTAAATAAACTCAAATGTCTCACTATGTTTCGCCCAAATCATCCTCTAAAATGTCTCAAACCATTTCGCCCTTTCTGAAAACTAAAGCACAACTTTATTAAAAAATCAAATGTTATTGATAAAAGCACATGTATTTTAAACATGGAAGTTCATGATTCTGGAAATAAAAACCCAACTTTATTAAAACATCCAATACTATTAATGAAATCATATGTATTTTAAAACGATGAAATTCATTTTTCTTGAAACCAAAACCTAACTTTACTAAGAAATTCAATTATTATTAATAATATCACATGTATTTTAAACTTACGTGTTCTTATACCTGAAAACTAAAACCCGTCTTTATTAAAAAATCAAGTATTATTAATAAAACCAGATGTATTTTAAACGTGAATGTTCATATTTATGAAGACTAAAACCCAACTTTACAAAAAAATCCAATATGATTAATATAATGAACAGTATTATATAGTTATATACAGAACACAGCCAAGTATATTATACAAAACACATCCATGGAATAAAGGTATCAAGTATTAAAAGTAATATACAAGTATTAAAAAATAAATTATTATTAATAAACCAGATATATTTTAAACATTGATGTATATATTTCTGATGACTAAAACTCAACTTTATTAAAAAAATAAAATATTCTTAATAAAATCATACGTATTTTAAACGGCGATGTTCATATTTCCTGGAAATAAAACCCAACTTTAAAAAAATCAAATATTTTAATGAAATAATATGTGTTTTAAACGGTAATGTTCATATTTCTTGAAAATAAAACCATTATGAAATCCAATATTATTAATAAAATGAGTAACGTGGTTGTTCTTATTTCTGGAAACTAAAACCCAACTTTAAAAAAATCATATATTCTTAATAAAATCACATTTATTTTGAACATGGGTCTTCGTATTTCTGAAAACAAATATCCAACTTTATTTTTAAAAAATCAAAATTATTAATCAAATCACATGCATCTTAAAATTGGACGTTTTCGCTTCTGAAAACTTATGCCCAACTTTATTAATAAATCAGATATTATTTGTAAAATCAGATATATTTTAACGTTTATGTTCTCATTTCTAAAAAGTAAAACCTAAACTTACTACAAAATTAAAAATTATTAATAAAATAACATTTATTTTAAACGTGGTTGTTTATATTTCTGAAAACTAAACCCCAAATTAAAAAAAATTAAATATTATTAATATTTTGAAGAGTATTATGCACTATTATACAGAACTCAGCCAAGTGTTTTATACAGAACAAAACCAAGAAGTAAAGCTAATTAAGCTCACATTTCTCACTCTCTTTCGCCCAAATCATCCACTAAAATGTCTCAAACTGTTTGGCCTTTTCTGAATACTAAAACCCAAGTTTATTTCAAAATCAAATATTATAAAAAATCACGTGTATTTTAAACGTGGACGTTCTTGTTTGTGAAAACTAAAATCCAAATTTGTTAAGAAATCAAATATTATTAATAAAATCAGATGTATTTTAAACGCCAATATTCATATTTTTGAAACTAAAACCTAACTTTATTAAAAAAAATCAAATATCATTATTAAAATTGCATGTATTTTAAACGTTGGTGTTCATATTTCTGACAAATAAATCCCATCTTTAACTAAAAAATCACGTATTCTTAATAAAACCAGATTTATTTTAAACGTTGATGTTTATATTTCTCAAGACTATAACCCAACTTTATTGAAAAACTCAAATATTATTATTATGTTGAAGAGTTTTATACAGTATTATACAGAACACAGACAAGTGTATTAAAAAGAACAGAGCCCTGAAGTAAATCTAAGTCAATTCACATGTGTCACTCTGTTACGCCCAAATTAACCTCTAAAATGTTTCAAACTGTTTCACCCTTTCTGTAAGCTAAGACCCCATTTTATTAAAAATCAAATTTTATTTATAAAATCAGATGTATTTTAAACAGTGATGATCATATTTCTTCAAACTAAAACCTAAAAAATCAAGTATTATTAATAAGTTACATATGGTTTAAACTTGGGCTTTCTTATTTCGGAAAACTAAAACTCATCTTTATTAAAAGAAAATCAGGTATTTTTAATAAAACCAGATGTATTTTATACGTAGATGTTTTTATTTCTGTAGACTAAAACCCAAATTTGAAAAAATAGCATTTTTAATATGTGGAAGAGTAGTATACAGAATGATAAAGAATACAACCAAGTGTATTACAAGGCACAGCCATTAAGTAAGCCTAAATCAACTCATATGTCTCACTCTGTTTCGCTTAAATCATCCTCTAAATTGTCTTAAACTGTTTCGCTCTTTATGAAAAAAAAACCTAACATAATTAAAAAATAACATGTTATTAATAAAATTACATGTATTTTAAACTTGGACGTTCTTGTTTCTGAAAACTATAGCCAAACTGTATTAAAAATCCAAACATTCACCCTTTCTGAAAACTAAAACCCGACTTTGCTAAAAAATCAAATATTATTAATGAAATCTCATGTATTTCAAAAGTGGACGTTCTTGTTTTTGAAAACTTAACCGAACTTTATTAATAAATCAAATCGTATTAATAAAATCAGACGTATTTTAAACAGTTTTGTTCATATTTCTGAAAACTTAACTTTATTAAAAACAATCAAATATTATTAGAAATATATATGTAATTTAAACGATGGTGTTCTTATTTTTGAAAACTAAAACAAATCTGTATTAAAAAATCAAGTATCATAGGCAGCGCGATAGCGCTGCCTAAGCAAAGAACGATGTGGACGCAATGTTTTGTTTTTTTTCTCCATACCCGGGCACCTCGTATCGAAGGAGATTTCATAGAAAGTTCGGAAAAGGCTCATTCAATTGGAAATGGGAGTGGCTAGTAACCTTTTTACTAGTCGAAGTGATTGAAGGGAAACTAGCCCCCCTCACACCCATCATGCCCCCAAACCCATCAAATCAAAATTTCGAGATATCGATTTTTTTCAGCGTAATTGGTTTCCCGACAGAAAATATTTTTTTTACGACGACATTCCCCCAAAACTCTAGGGGTAAGAGTTTTAAGTTATGCTCTGAGGGCATATAAAATCAATGTTGACACAATGTACAGTTTACTGTTTGTTTTTTCTTTAAAGCAAGGCACTTCATATAGAAGGGGCGTTTGTAAAGACTTCAAAAGGAGCTTATTCGATTGAAAATTACGAGTTCTAGTGCCCTTTTTAATATTCGAAAGTGATTGGAAGGCAACTAACCCCCACTCACGCCAATCATTTCCCCAAACACATCCAATCGAAATTTTGAGATAGCCATTTGGTTCGGCTTAGTAGATTTCCAGATATAAATGTGTTTTTGAGCAGCACACTCTCCCACAAACCTTAGGGAAGCGGTTTTAACTTATGCCCTGAGGGATATAAGGTTTTTATAAAAGGTATTGTCGTAGAAGCTTCAAAACAGACTCATTCAATTGTAAATTCAATGGACTAGTACTCTTTTTAGTAGTCAAAAGTAATTGGAGGGTAACTAGCCACCCATCGCCCATCATTCCCCCAAACAATTCCTATCAAAATTGTAAGATAGCCAATTTGTTCAGCTATG
Source organism: Artemia sp. Qi Xiang Cuo (assembly GCF_049724085.1). NCBI lineage: Eukaryota > Metazoa > Arthropoda > Branchiopoda > Anostraca > Artemiidae > Artemia > Artemia sp. Qi Xiang Cuo. The sequence continues at coordinate 11,375,361 of NC_142804.1, forward strand.
TTGATTTCCAGAAAGAAAATATGTTTTTGAGGTGGAAACTCCCCCAAAAACCTCAGGGTAGGGTTTTAAGTTGTGCTCTGGGGACATAAAAGGTTTTTATAGAAGGCGCTGTTGTATAAACTTCGAAAAAGGCTAATTTAGTTTGAAATTCAAAGGGTTAGGGCCCTTTTCAATATTTAAAATAGATTGGAGGGCAACTAGACAACCCCAAGCCTATGTTTCTCCCAAACACATCCAGTCAAAATTTTGAGATAGCCATTGTGTTCAGCATAGTTTATTTCACAATGGAAAATTTATATCTGAGAAAGATACTCCCCCACAATCCTCAGGGACATGGTTTTAAGTTATGCCGTGGGGCATATAGGGTTTTATATTAGGTGTTGTCGTAGAAACTTCAAAAAAGGCTCATTCGATTGGAAATTAAAAGCACTAGTGCACTTTTGAATGGTCAAAAGTGATTGGAGGGCAACTAGAGTAGATTGTATATATGGAATTTGCTGGGACGTATAGGAAATACTTTGCTGGGACGTATAGGAATTACCATGCTATTTGCTTGCCTTATGTTCCCTTGGTACCTTTCCAAGCAACGTGATTAAACACGTTTTGAAACTACATGCTATTTGCTTGCCTTATGTTTTCTGGGTACCTTTCCAAACAAAGTGATAAAAAAAAGAAAAAAAACATGTCTAGCGACTTCGTTCATCGTGACAGTGTATAAGGTGTGAAACCTACACCTGAGGCACTTCAGTTTCACGTACACATTGAAAAAAGCCTGCAAACCTATAAAGTGGTCAAACACGTTTTGAAACTATAGTTGAGATTGTATAGTGCATGCAGAAAAACTCTAGTTCAGAAATTTAGGATTTTTTTTCATGAGAAAGATGGTGTTCAAGGATGATTTACTCCTCTCTCTCTATCCCACTCAGTTTGTTGTTGTTGGTAGCTCAGTTTCATTGGGGCAGTGAGAGTGTCAACACATGAAAAATGTTCCTTACATGTCCACTATTCATGTACACACTGGACAGCTGGTCATCATGTGAGAATTGTACAATGATTGATGAGTATGATAAAAATGCAGATTATTCAACCCGTGTAAATTGCATAGAGGATATGCTGTACAAATTAAAGGTTGTAATTCCTGTCTTGAAGAAGTCTGTGACTCTCATCTTAGAGGACACCTAGGCTCTAATTGCCACTATGATAAATGTAATGGGAGAATACGTATCCTGGTATGATTGGAAAAAATCCTAAGCGTGATTTTAGTTTGTTGCTAAGAGATTGGTATCGTCGAGGCTTTAGATTGTTCTTGGAGGACGAACTGGGTCAGCGATTCAACTGTTGGAACAACAAAAGAATTCGGTTTCTACGTCATCGTTGTGAAGACAATGACTACTACGATTATAAGCCCACTGATTTTTATGCGGCTGTGATAGAATATGATTCGCCACTTGAGGACATTGTTTGTGACATTGCTTCAAATAGGCAAATTGAAACATGTGAATTCTATAAAATGAATGAAAATATTATCTTTGACTATACAAAGAGATATGAAAAGAGTGAAGTAACACTTTACTGTAGAAAACGCGACCCTGACATTGCAGCACATCAGGATCAGTATACTGTGAATTTTGATAATCTACCTTCATTAGTTGTTATCGACAAATACCTATATCTAATACAAGATGAAATCTAAAGAGTAAAAAAGTCGTTTTTTTTATCATGTACATACATTACTTTTATTAATAAACAATTTCACATACTGTTTTGGAGCCTTTTATTCGTAGGGCACTAAAATCAATATTAAACACGCTTGTAAGTATATTTTCCACCAGAAAGTCGTTCAATAGAGGTATGTCAACGTAGATGTCGAGAAACTGCGTGTAGGTATAGCCACAACATCTGAACATGAAATAGAGTTGTGCATGAAAGCCACATGTCTTAGTTTTTAAATCCTGTATTCTTCGTTGATTTTGAATAAGAGTTTTCCCACTGCTTTCAATAAAGTTGCTGATGTATGGAGAGTAGAATTTATACAATAGGCCAAGAGGATCAAAAAATTCAATATTCTTCGCTTTTTTAAAGATGCATAGCCAATGGCCTGTCCTTAAAGTCAATGGACTGCTATTAACAATCTTTAGGGTATCGTTAACACTTGGTTTTTTTTCCAATGAAGTCCGATGGTATACAATAGGACATGTACTGGGACATGTTTGGATTCATACTAAATACGTTAATTATTTGATTTGTGTTTAAGGTGTTAGGTCTAGTAGAACACTGCTGTCGGGTGTGATTTCCCAGTAGGTTTCAAATTTACTCAATGATATTAGTGTGATACTCTCAGTCAAAGCATCGGCAAATGTGCACTCTAAACGTACATTCCCTGTTCGTACTATGCTCATATCCAGGGTCCCCGAAAGGTCCAAAACAATTACACCAGGATTATTTGAAAACATTGAACCGGTTATTCCATTTTCAAATAGTTGGGAGTCATGATCTAGGGATTGCATGGTCAACTCGTACAGAGTGCTATAGGATTTTTTTCAAATGATAGAGTGTACAGTGGATTACCATTCACTTTGCACACAAGGCTAGATAGACCAAAAAATTAAAATCATGGGGGGATTCAGTCCAGGATCCAACGGCACTGCCACTCTTCAAAAAAGGCCAAAGCCAATTTTGATGGGATTTCCCCATTGATAAATGATGAATCGGTATAGCTACGAGAGCCAGTGGCAATTTGACGTTGGTTGGTGATCATATGGGGAACATAAAATTTAATGTTGTTGCCATTGGCTCTTAACTTTTCCACTGCCAATGCTACAGAACTCATAACCTTTTGTTTTCGAACGTGGAGAATTGCCGATGTGATAATGACATTTGCATCGCGTGCTGCAGGAAGTTTTTTCTTAAAATGAAATTCGATGGGGTCAATTGCATCTTTATGTCAATCTTGACATTAGGGGGTAACCATTGGGATATATTGAATATATGATGATTTAATTTTCTAACCATGATACTTCTGGGTCACTGCAGTAGTCAAATCACCGTCAGTATCAACACCTGATCGATATTCATAGCCCAATGATTGTCCTTTCAACTTCTTTTATGCCTTTGGTGTCATAATCATAAATTGTATGTAGCTTGCATAGTTGCATAAATTATTGCTAGTGCTCACCAATATTCCATTAATAAATACATTAATTTGTTTGAACAGATTGTGTAGAATACAGTTTTCGTAGGAGAGACCATCGCCAGCAGTGGGAGTTGTATTATATGACTTTTTTTCACCGCAACATTTAAATCAATAAATGTTGATGACAAGTAAATGAAATAGTCTTCATTGAAAAATATTTGAAAGTGTATATTTTCTGAGAGGGGTTGCTGGGGATGAAATTGTTCATAGTAGCCATACTTGACACTGACATCAACATTTTCAGCATTGAACAGATTCAATGAGGAACTGATTGATGGATGCGATTCCTTTTGAGGGAGATAAGTCATCTTAAGAGAAGAAATCCTTCTTTGAACTAACAATCTTTTTCTTTTTCTTCTTCTTATTGGTCTTCGTTTTTTTTATTTCTCGAAGTCCTTGTTGATGTCCTTCGCTTCCTGCCTGGGTAGAGACTGATGAGTGAATGACGCGCACGCATCCTTTTTAATCCCTACCCATTTTGCTGAGATTTTTATTGCTCACCAACGGCTCTTGCTGAAGATCTAATATTTTCCTTAACACTCTTCTTGAAATTCTTACCCGACCCCCAGTCCTGTAATGTTGAGGCAGCAAAATGTGATGCAGCAGGTACAAGATATTTTCTGGCAAGGGGTAGTGCAGAACGAAATAGCCTAGCAAATTAGCTAACATAGCCAAACATTGTATTACGCCCCTTGTAGAAGTCCAATCCATTGCCTATTTGACGTGGACTCAGAGCACCAACATAGCAATCGATATCGGGACAGACAAATGAAATTCTTCTATTGTTCATTTTAGGTGGTGTTGATGACATCGACAATGGGTCGAAAATGACATGTTATCACTGCTAAACCTTTTGTTATTGCTAGAAGATCACCCCATTCACTTCTTAGTGTTAACTGACAGAGTTCCAAATACGAAGTGTTTACAGGAACATGCTGAAGATATTTTATATTATAGTGATGAACAAGTTCATGGGTTGTTTTTCGTTCAAGAACACATAGGAGGGGGACATTTGAATTACCAACTCTCGATGTTTCTACAAAAGATGCATAGAGAAATATGCAAGAGTCCGAGGTGAAACCAGGTGGATATTCAGCAAAAATAACTTGATCTATCCCGTAAACAGTGCCAGCGTTTTTCCTATTGATCATATTCTGTTTAAAGCCAAAAACATCTCTCAGATTATCATTGAGAATAATTATTTCAGTGTCAACAGGTGAGGTAATGTAAATCCTATCGTGTTCCATTGAATAATTAAAATGGAATGTACCATTCCTACGATATGAGATTTTTCCATTGATTGTACGACACAAATCTGTCATATTATCATATTCAATATATTTCAATTTAACATGTGGATATTCGCTAGATTTAAGTGCTTCATCCCATTCAGAGGTAACAAAGAGTGGCCAATCGAATGGTATATTTCTTATGTCATACACACGATACTTTCTCAGGATGTCACAGGTATTTTTGAGAATGCAGTCGACAAGAGCCACTTCATACTTTCCGTCATTGAAATTGATGGCGGAGGAGAGTTTTGTCCAAAAATCACTTATTTTATTCAAATCATTGTTAAGAGGATTGGAAAGGTTGGACATGAAAGTTACATAGAAATCATCGGGCATTGTCAATACCTTCAACACTGATCCAAGAATCAAAATCAGAGTTGTATCCTAGCCACCGAACAAGTAACTTTTTCCTACCCCTATGAGTACGAGTTTTTAATATCTTTTCAATTAATGATCAGAATGATGAAATTCCGTTGAGGTTGAATTGGACAGTGATTGATTAGGTCGTCGATTATAAATCAACATGATTTTATCTAAATCATGAATAGAAACAGATGTATTTTTCAATGTACAATATCTTGAAATTAAAAGTCGAATAGTTCTTATCAATCGTTCTGCCAATGCAGGCTTTACAGGACTAAGACTATGATAGAGCAGTGTATTATATTTCGCTATTACATTTGCATTATGAGGATTAACAAATTCACTACCACGATCCGTTTGATTTTTTTTATACGAATCTTGTTCGAGGACACTTTCAATAGCCTGAGCAACTTCAACAGCTCTCTTCGAGCACACTGGATTTGCATACGCATAGCGACTAAAAACACCGACTGCAAGTATAATGCACTTTCATAATGTTTTGTAACGTCTTTGTATCGCATCAAGAGTTAGAATATCTGTATGCATTATATGCAATGGGGAAAAGGCTTTAGTTTTTCTATAATGATTAGTACGAAGTCCATGATTTCTATGCAGTGTAACTTGATTCATTTTGTAGTTAGTCTTGTACACTTTTAGCGTGAGCACCAGTGACTTTGGAAAGAGTGATTGGGGAACTTAAACTCCCCACTTCACCAATATTTTCATAAACTCGTTTCAGAACTTCAACCATTTTGAATGTAAACTTGTCGTGTAACGTCCACTACCCTTTTGTATACTGGTGGTTGGTGGTGGTGGTGGTGATGTTGACTTGATAGCTCTTCGCTTTTGTCTAGTTATCAGTGGTTTACTGCTCCTATTTATTGTCAAGTTTCCACTAGGTGTGCTAGTATTTTCCAAAATTGATTTAAAATCTTCTTCTTCTTCTTCATGTTCATATTTTAATGGTGTTGAGGGTGCATGTTCATTTATTTTTTTTTGAATTTTCCTATTGCTAATAAGAAAGTTTTAAGCGTGTAGGGAAAGTGGGAAATGTGTTTTGGGAAAGTTTAATTTATCTAGAAAGTTGTATAGATGAGCGTAAATGATAATAGTCCTTTACTATTTGTAACCATATCATAGATTAAATCAAGTAGATTATAGCTCTTGCCCTGAATAATAATCTCTTTCCCATTGCTATCAACTTGAATATGATCTTGACCAATTTACATGAGATATGTTATGAGCCGTTTGCTTTGTTCACGATATTAGTAGGGCATTAGATTTCCAATTTTTGATACAATTGAATCCAATTTCTCCTTCTTTAATTTTGTTCCAGTAGCAAAATCCAGAAGAGAGGATTCTTTTTTGTGATCATTAACAATGGCCTTCGCACGATAGAGTTTATGTTTGTCCACTCGGCAAAATGCATCTTGAAGTAAAAGCAGTTTTTTATCATCCTCAATATTCTTGCTGTCAATGAATTTACTCAGATTGTCCTCAAAGTGTTCCACGGGTGAGAGACCGAGTTCTATTGGAGTCAATTTATAGGGTTTGGCATTCTCCAGAGAAAACTGTTTACAAGTCCTGCAATTATTGGCAGTAAAAGTGTGAAAAAGCAACCACCCGCCTGAAGAAGACGTTTCCTTTTAAAATTCTTCCCTTTGTTTTTAGAGGCCAATGTATGTAAATTGGAACGATGTTGCTTTGCCTGTTGCTTAACTACTTCTGGCAGTTGAACATTACCCTCAGTCAAATTTAAACAAGGTTCAGATATTAGATTAATGAAATTATTGTCAACACCATGTTTGAGTATGGCTTTCCTAAGCGGGGTTTTTGAAGTGCTTAGAACTGAAAATATATGTCTCTTTTCATGTAGTATTTTCAGTGTCATGATAGCAACTAATAGGTCTTTTACTGTTCACAGAGATATATACTGTAATTTCATTGTCAAAAATATCTTTGACTACACACAAATCCTCGGGTGAATTTTGATTAAGATCCAAAAGGATATAGCTGTAGGGTTTATTAGTTGCCTGATTGTACGCTGAGAGCAGAAATTTGGGGGCACCTGGATACATTTGTTTATTGAGGGTTATTAGCCAGCTAGAATCACGAACAACTCTGAAAATAATGTAGTAGGTGCAGTTCAATGCAAGTGTTTGCATACATTTGCTTTGATGAAAGAGGTTGTGTAGAACCAGAGTAATGGAAATCTGTTCATGATGAGAGCAAACGGTGAACAATTGTAGCATTTCCTAGGACCATTGTTCAATAGATTCAGCCAGATCGTCAATAATCAAACAAGAGTTTGGTTCAATAATGTTGAAAACATCAAGTCCCCGTATGAATTGTATCTGCACCAATTCCACCGTGCCAATTGGTTTTATTTTATCGTATGACTCCAGCCAAATACTTTAACAGTAATAGATTTTTTTCGGCTTTTCCAAAAACATTTTATCACAATTTTTAATTATTTCAGTTAAGAGTGTTGTTTTTCATGATATTGATGGCCCACACAGAAACGATCTGAATGGTGTTGACACCGGAGTTTCGAAAAAAAACAGAACTTTACAGAAAACCAAGAAAAATACACTTATTTTTTTTAAATTTATTTATAATAAAAAAAAACATTTATTTAAACAATACACTCTAAAAAGCACTTTAATAAATATACTTTATTTATTTATAAATAAAACATTTAATGAAAAAAAGTACACTTTGAATAATATCACTTTTTTTCAATGCAACATGTATATTTACAAAAGCACAAAAATCTGCTCTAAGTAAAAAATATAACATTGGTAGTGGCACCGCGTCCCCTGCTGGCGGCCGGCTGGGTGACCTCCAGCACCACGAGCCCCCCTCCTCCCCCCCCCCAGGCCGTGAGGCCCCTCTCCCAAAGTTTTGAAAAAAAAATTGGACTTTAAACAACCGAGAATTTCCCTATGGCTAACACATTCCGGTCAGTCCGAAGTTAAATTGTGTCCCAGGGAGAGGGTAGTCACACCGTCTTGACAAACACCGTCTTGACCTTGTCAGAAATGGTACTCATGACAATTTTTTCTATATTTACAGTGAAGTTTCTGTAGTTCAGTGAACGAATTGCCAACAATTTGGCTTGTGGAATTGTATTTTGAACAATACAATTCCTATAGTTGTCCATGTCGAAATTCTTATCCACATATTGCGTGGGTACTCCTTTGCAACGTTTTTTGATTTCGTCGTCATGTGTCTGTATAAAGTACACCTTTGAACTAACAGACATACCATGGGAAATCATGTCGCTTCCCGTTTCCGATTTAAAAAATAAAAGCTGATTTTGCGCTCCACACTTCACTAGCTCTGGGTAAAGCGCACTCCAATTGGTGTAGTCCATCCACAAGCTGATGGTTTCACCGTGCGCCAAATAATCAATTAGGTTTGGGGTTTTTACTTTTAGCAGTAGAGAATCTGTGTCCCCGGTGCAGACCTCTACTTGACCCTTCTCCGGCCACTCTACCCTAGTCACATTGTAGTAGAATTCCAACATAAGCTTTTTAGAAACTCCAAGATCGCACTGCCTGCAGTAATATTTTTATTCAGGACAATGCTTCTTTTTTTCCTATTCAATAGTACCATGTCCGGGCCAATGATTGTAAAGGAAGTGTAATTTGGATCGGAAATAATTCGAACAAATTGTTTGGGATCGGTCTCACGACGTCACAACGATTCCTATTGCGAACACTCTCGCACATTTTTCTAAAAGCCGAATTCAAAATGAACTTATAAATTGCTTTTCCGGCTTTTGTCTGCGCTTCAGAACGTTTCTTGACAAAAGTGACAAAATACGTTTTAAGATAGGTTTTTTGACTAAACTGCAGGGCTCTTTGAACCTTTGCGACGTTGAAACCGTTGTTGCACATCCATTTTAAAGCCACATGATGTACAACAATATTTTTCTTCGGCAGAAGGTCAGCAATAAGTTTTTGTTTTGAAGTTGACCATTGTAATCCGTCCACCTCGACTAAACGTCTGTTGCGGGGGCTCAAAGAGTCCCTAGTCACAGGTCTATTGATGCATGGAAAAACAAAATCCTTTACTGAATCGTGAAGCTCAACTGGTAAAGCTTCACAGGTCTATTGATGCATGGAAAAACAAAATCCTTTACTGAATCGTGAAGTTCTTCCCATCAATTTCAAAAACCATCCAACCGGCCAATTCTCCTCAAGACTGTCAATGTTGGTGAAATTGGAGGCTTGAGGGTCATTGAGCCATTTTTAGTCATCGCAGGGTAGCGCATAATGGGACATGGCCGAGGGGTAATGAGAATTCATATCAAGGAAAACTGTATCTGATTTTGTCCCCGTCTTCTCTCCAGTTGGATCAGTTTCCAAGATACGATCCCCGTGAAAAAAGTATCCACCCCTCATTGACCTCTCAATGAACAGGTGCTGACCAATGTCGGTGATCAGCCCGATTTTTTCTCCGCTAATTTTTAGAATGAGGTACATTACGAGATGAGGTGATGAAAAATAATATTCTAAATCAAGATTAAAATCCCCATAGATTTTGTCCGTATTTTTACACATAAGGTCTAACAAAGTTAACACAACACTTGGCAAATACAGCTTGCAGTAGTCAAACCCATTTTTACACCCTCCCTCTGCCCACACTTTCTTTAGCAAAACTGTATTCATCAGGGGTGCACCTACAATCGTGTGGACTGTCGTAGAATGATTCGATCGAGGGAATAGTTTCCTCGGCAGATCTCAACATGGAACAGTAATAATACTTACTTACTTGTGCTTGTGGCGGGAATCAGGCGTTTCCACCTCGCCCGGCATCGATGATCTTGGAGACCTTCTTGGACCATGTTGAGCGATCTTCTGCCAGCTGCTCTGCAAAAGTAAGCCACTGAGTTGACCATCTGTGTCCGAACTTTCTGAATCCTCCGATAGGTTCAAGGTCTGATTTGGCCAGGTTCCACCAGTTTTTCCTCTGTCCTCCTTGACGTCTCTTCCAGGAGCTAATAGGCTCGACTAGAAGTATTTGGCGAGGCAAGTATTCTGGCGGCTTCCGTAAAACATGGCTCAATCATTTCAAACGGCTTTCTTTAATAGTGAGCGCAACATCTCTCTGAATATTGCACATTCGACGTAGATCCGTGCTGGAGATACGGTCACGCAGCTGTATTCTGAGAATTCTTCGCAGACAGGTATGCTCAAACACCTTCAGCGTATTCTCATACTGTAGTTTTACCGACCATGTTTCGCATCCGTAAAGGGGAACAGTGCGGACTAGTGCCATGTAAATTCGAACTTTCGATCGGAGACTGACTTCGCGGCGATTTCATAAGGGTTTCTAGAGGGAGGCAAAGACTGTCTGCGCTTTCTGTATTCTCTGTTGGATATCAGCGTCGGAGGACCCGTCAATACATATTTGGGAGCCTAAGTATGTGAAACAGTTGACTTTTTCCAGCTGAACTTGATTGACAGTTAGTGTGAATGGTCCTGTGTCGTGGTTAATAGCCATGAATTTCGTTTTCTCTGTGCTGACTTTCAAGCCGATCAGGTGTGCCCAGGCCACCACGTTTTCAAGCATGTTTTGAGCTTCTACGGGTTCTGACAGGAGGCCAACATTATCCGCATAATCGAGGTCAGTCAGTGAGAGATTCTGTCCGATCTGAACTCCTGGATAGGACGACAGTGCATTTTCAAGCACCCAATCGACGCAATAATTGAACAGAGTCGGAGAGAGGGTACACCCTTGTTTTGCTCCGAACTCAACCAGGAATTCTTCAGTTTCTTCACCATTGACTCGAACTCGGCTCACTGACGCGTCATAGTATGCCTTCATCAGTTCAACAAACTTCAGCGGCATTCTGTCATTTTCTAGGATCTTCCAAAGTTTCTGGCGAGTGACAGAGTCGAAGAGGGCAATGAAGTCCAGGAACATCAAGATCAGGGGTAGATTGTACCTTTCAAACTGCTGGATAATGAGGCGATAAACGAAGATATTATCAGTACAGCCTCTACCTGGCTGAAAGCCGGGCTGATTTTCTCGGGTTTTTTTTTCTCCCTTGCCCCTTTGAAGCGGTTCAAGAGTATAATCCCGAATATTTTGACCGCAATGTCTATAAGACTTATTCCACGGTAATTTTTGCATTCGGTTTTATCTCCTTTCTTATAGAAGGGGAGAATGACTGATGTCTTCCAATCTTTTGGGAAAGAATTGGTCCTCCACACTTCTTCGAGAATGTCATGGAGCTGTTCAGCAGTGATCTCAGGGCATTGTTTGTACACTTCTGGGGGGAGGCCGTCTTCACCTGGGGCTTTGTGATTATTCAGGGTCTTGATCGCTTTTAGTATTTCGGCTCTGGTCGGTGTATCCAGCTCGACGTCGTAGGGTTCTTTAGAAACGGCAGGTGGGAAAGCATCAGGTGCGGATGATTGGGATGGGTTTAGGAGGATCTGAAAGTGATCCTTCCATCTTGCTAAGCGCTCCTTCTGACAACTGATGATTTTTCCTGATCTGTCTTTGACTATTTCTGAGACAGCAGCTTTCTTACCAACGGACTCTTTCAGGATCTGGTAAAGCTTGCGGGTATCATGTGAGCGTGCTGCTTTCTCTAACGACACGGTAGCATCTTCCCACATTTGGCGGCGGTCCAGACGAACAGACCGTTTTACCTGTCTGCGCAGCTCTTTTGTTTCTTCTTTAGGGCCGCTCATCTTTTGTCTTCGCTTACCGACTATTGACAGGGTCCTAGCGGTAATCCAGTGCTGTCGTGTGTTTTTTTCAAGGCCTTGGTTATAAAAAGCAGTATCAGTCAGCACAGGTTTAAATGTCTCCCAACATTTCTCGGGGGGTGGGGTTTAATAATAACTGAGGGCGTCAAATCGGTTAGTCAGTTCCAAATTGAGGGCCTGCCGAACTTCTTTGTCTTGGAGCTTACCGATGTCGAATCCGGCCTTGGGTTTGTTTTTCCTCCGAGTTGCAAGACGTAGCAAAATTTTTGCAGCAACAGGCCTGTGGTCAGACCCAGAGTGCGAGCCTGTGTCCGTGCCGTTATAAGAGCGAGAGTCCTGTACGGAGCTTCTCCAGCGCTGGCGTGCGAGAATGAAGTCTATTTGAGCCTTAGTGACACCGTCGTTTGAATGCCAAGTTAAAAGGTGGCTAGGTTTGTGCTGAAATATGGTATTTGTGACAACAAGGTGGTTCATTAAGGTGTAATTTAACAACCTTTGCCCATTCTCGCATCTGTGACCTTGTCCAAATTTTCCTCGCCTATAGTACCTCGCCTATTGCGAGGGCTCAAAGAGTCCTTAGTCACAGGTCTATTGATGCATGGAAAAACAAAATCCTTTACTGAATCGTGAAGTTCTCCCCATCAATTTTAAAAACCATCCAACCGGCCAATTCTCCTCAACACTGTCAATGTTGGGGAAATTGGAGGCTTGAGGGTCATTGAGCCATTTATAGTCATCGCAGGGTAGCGTATAATGGGACATGGCCGAGGGGTAATGAGAATTCATATCAAGGAAAACTGTATCTGATTTTGTCCCCGTCTTCTCGCCAGTTGGATCAGTTTCCAAGATACGATCCCCGTGAAAAAAGTATCCACCCCTCATTGACCTCTTGATGAACAGGTGCTGACCAATGTCGGTGATCAGCCCGATTTTTTCTCCGCTAATTTTTAGAATAAGGTACATTACGAGATGAGGAGATGAAAAATAATATTCTAAATCAAGATTAAATTCCCCATAGATTTTGTCCTTATTTTTACACATAAAGTCTAACAAAGTTAACACATCACTTGGCAAATACAGCTTGCAGTAGTCAAACCCATTTTTACACCCTCCCTCTGCCCACACTTTCTTTAGCAAAACTGTATTCATCAGGGGTGCACCTACAATCGTGTAGACTGTCGGCGAACGATTCAATCGAGGGAGTAGTTTCCTCGGCAAATCTCGACATGGAACAGTAATTATACAAAAAATTAAACAAGAAAAACGGGTATTAATTTCTATAAAGCAGTAAATACAACACATTTAACTAAACACAAATACTCCGAATATTTCGGCTCCACATCCCGGAGCCTTTCTCAACGGAAAAAAATTCTTACATAAATATAAAAACATACTAAACAAACAAAAGAAAAAATATAAATAAATAGTAAAATAAAACTCACATATTAAATAAACAACTCCATTCACTGGCGTATAAAATCGAATGCATATATTGACACACCTTCTCACAGAATATAAATTGACATCTATCAAAAAATAAGAATATATTTATACTTAAACTAAAACAAAAAAGGTCAGCTAAGCTCCAGCCCATAATCCCTAAATAGATCTCACAGGCTCAATACCCATTGTTTGAAGATAAATTGCACAGATTTGGTTGGTTGCAAGCTTAGCTGCAGTTCGTTTACCTTTCCCAGCAATTAACCCAGTCCGACCCTTGTCTGCAAGGTCATCATTCGTATCCGAACTATTATCAAAAATAGTACTGGTTGAAAATTTTACCTGCTTTTTAATTAAACTATTATAAATCGAGTTGATCGTAAAATCCCCTTCATCTCTATTGATACTAATACCCCAAATATTATCTTTTTTATTTCTATAATTTCCCTGAAGCTTTGTAAAAGTCCTACAGACGTATCTACTATTTTTGTTTGATCAAATAAAATACTGTGATGAAGAAAATTATAAATATATGCTGCAACAGCTGACTCAAACGTTTCTGGTGTTTTGTTTTGTTTTAGAGCGCAATTTATTGCAATTTTGTGTTGCTTTAGCCTATTTTCTAAAATCTGTTGCATTCTTCTCACATAAAATTTACCACAAGAGAATGGAATTTTGTATGCTCCCTTTTGCAAATTTCTCGGTACCTTGTCTTTCCCTTTATTCAACAACGAGCTTATATTTTGTCCCGATTTAAATGCTGTATATATATTATGTTTTTTTAATTTTCTTCTTAATTTTTGTGATAGTATTGGGATAAAAGGCAAAGTTATGTAATTTGTTTCTTGATTTAACCCATCTTCTTCTAATATTTTTGGTTTCGTCAACTGTTTTTTTCCTTTTTTCAATTATTTGAGAAATCATATTTTGCGGATAGCCATTACCTATTAGAATATCCTTAATAAAAATTAGTTCATTGCTTATGTATTCTGGTGATGCTAATTTTAATACCCTATCAACTAAAGAAATAACCAAACGCCTTTTTACCTGGATTGGATGATTTGATGTGAAAGACAAGTAACGGTTGTTATTAGTTGGTTTATGGTAAATTGAAAACGCTAGTTCGTTATTATTTCTATGGATCAAAATATCTAGAAATGGTAACTTATTCTCTGTTTCCTTTTCAATTATAAAAATTAATTCTCCTCCCAGATTATTTAACTGTTCCAAAAAACCTTCAATTTTTGATTCCCCGTAATTCCAAAAACTAAAACATCATCCATATATCTGCCCCAAAATTTAGGTTTTAAAAATATCTTTCTATAGCTAAATTTTCTACATACTCTACATAAATATTTGCTAACAACTGACTTAAAGGCCCTCCCATTGCTAATCTCCTAATTGGATGGTAAAAATTATCTATAAACGTGAAATAATTAGTATATATGCTAGATATTCTGAATAAATTTAATATAGTTTCCAGTTCCATTCCCGAAGATAATTCTTCTATCTAATTTTTTCGTTCCTCAAAATTTTTGGATAAAATACTAAACAATTTATCAAAAATCGTAAATCTGTAAGACTTTTACAAAGCTTCAGGGAAATTATAGAAATAAAAAAGATAATATATGGGGGGATTAGTATCAATAGAGATGAAGGGGATTTTAGGATCAACTCGATTTATAATAGTTTAATTAAAAAGCAGGTAAAATTTTTAACCAGTACTATTTTTGATAATAGTTCGGATACAAATGATGACCTTGCGGACAAGGGTCTGACTGGGTTAATTGGTGGGAAAGGTAAACGAACTGCAGCTAAGCTTGCAAGCAAACGAATCAATTTATGTTCAATTTATAATTCAAACATTGGGTGATGAACCTGTGAGATCTATTAAGGGGTTATGGGCCGGGGGTTAGCTGACCTTTTTTGTTTTAGTTTAAGCATAAATATATTCTCATTTTTTGGTCGATGTCAATTTATATTCTGTGAGAAGGTGTGTCAATATAAGCATTCGGTTTTATACGCCAGTGAATGGAGTTGTTTATTTAATATGTGAGTTTTCTTTTCCTATTTATTTATATTTTTTCTTTTCTTTGTTTAGTATGTTTTTTATGTTTATGTAAGAATTTTTTTTACGTTGAGAAAGGCTCCCGGATGTGGTGCCAAAATATTCGGAGTATTTATGTTTAGTTAAATGTGTTGTATTCAGTGCTTTATAGAAATTAAAACCCGTTTTTCTTGTTTGATTTTTTGTAAATGGAAAAGCAATGTGGTCTAAGAAATTATAAACAGTAATAATAATAAGGATATATGCCCTTGACCGTCAACAAATCATATAAATCATTTGGAAATTGTTGCTTGAGAAGGGGGAAAGTGTTGCAGCCGTCATCTTATTTCTGCACTTGAATTAATTCGCTCAATGATTTAGGGAAAAACTGTAGGAATCTAAAGAGCAAATTTAATTTGTGTGCTCAATGTCGTCTTCAACATATCTCCACATAAATTCTAAAACAAGTAACTTTTCCGATGATTTAGGAATGATTTTTTAGGAAAAGCTGTCTATCAACCATGCATCATCCACTGTTCCATTTCTTTGGAGATGGGCCATTGCTGGTAGCACATACTTCAGATCGTAGTTAGAATTAAGCATAAAAACCGGAAGAAAGTGTTGCTGTTTAATTTTTAAATTACATGAATTGTGAGACCACCCCCCAAAGTTACTTTTCCCCGTTGAATTGGGGTCAATAAGATGATTGTGATCCTGGACCACGTCTTTAGGGGCAAGAGCACCCGTACAAACCCAAGAAATTGTCCCCTTTTCTAGCGCCAGTTGCTCCTTATCTGATAATGACATTGGGTAGTTGGTGTGAGGCAATCTTGAAATTGCACCGTTCGCTATTTTTATTAAAGGCACCAATAACTTCTCCATGCTACCCTCCTCATCCATAGTAAAAAAATTCTTCCGGTTGCATTTTATTATTGGAATTGCGACGGGCCTGCGCATAGGAACACGCAACTAGTTTGTGTTCCTTGACTATATTTGGCCTTGATGGGTCAGATACCTCCACCAGTCTTGATTCACAAGCCAAAGATACTTTATCAAGCTGTAGCAGGGAATTTAGGAAGTTTTTAAATTGTAAAGTATCTTTGCCTTCTGCCGGCATTTCTATTCTTTGATTGCCATGAATTTTGCAATATATCATGTGATCCGAGAATTTTCGTTCAGATTTAAATGGGGAAAGGCACATGGGGCAATAGTGACGTTCCCCTTTCTTCGTGCCCTGGGATAAGAGTCGACTTATTGCTGTAACGGGGAAAAATGACCATATGAATTTATATCTTTGGGAGGCTCGTAGACAACCCAAACCCAATTTTTAACATTATCTACCAACGGTGTCCTAACTGAATATAAAACCCCTTTTTTTATTCGGTTTCTTTCCCCTATTTACAAATTCTGTGTCATACTGGAGAACAACCACCCCCAACCCGAGATTTTTGTTTGCTTTTTCAAATATGGTTATTTCTTTTAAGGACACCGGATAATTTCCCTCTTTCAGTCAAACTTTACTATAGGAAAATTGTCCCCACTGTTACGTGCAAGTCTGTTGAGATTTTTCATTGCTGAATCCTCTTTCAATGTTTTATGGGCTGCTGCTAAAAATTTATATTTAAAGCATTGCAGCCCCGTTTGAAACTTGAAACCCTGAACCCCCGCTGTAGCTGATAAATCTGGGTGGCATTTTATTTTGTTACCCAGCCCTCCCCTTAAAATAAAGTTATTTTTAAAATCTACTGAGATTCAGATCCATCTTTTCAATGTAAAAAATTGTGGACCCACTTCCCCTCTCGTTGAATGTGTCCAAAGTAGATATTAATTTATTAATCCAATTGAAAAAGTTACCCTCAAATTCATTTAGACCAGGGTAAAAAGTTTGGTTGCCAGAATAAAAATGAAAATAAAAAATGTCCCCAGATGTCCCCTTTTGTAAATAAACTTTTTGATTTACTGATACCTTAATCCCCCCTGACCTCCCCCCCCAAATTCTGAATCTGAATCTCGATATGTGCTCGAATTCGGTCGATATAGGTATGAAGAACATTTACAGGGTCTATTAAAATAATACCCCCGTCAACCACGTTTTCTTCGGGAGGATTAAAATCTACCCTATGTGTTTGCAAGTGACCTAGAGCAGACTCTAACAAATAAAATTCACGTAGTTCCGGGGACGTGACACTATTTTTATGTCCTACACCTATTTGCACAGAACCCAATTCACTAATAGTAAAGTCATCGTCAAAAATGTCCCCGGAAACATTAGATCCAACAATTTGCATAAGGCTATCCATTTCTTCCGTTGTAAATTGAAAATCCAGGGGGATACTAAATGACGTACCTTCACTAGCATCATCCGGCGAGAGGGGACAATTACCTATGATATTTTGAAGTCCTTGGCCAGGGAAGGCAGTTGTTTTTGTAGCTTTTCCCTGAAACTAAAATGAATGGATTGAGGGAAGTTTTATCGCAATTATAACACACTATTTATCAAACAAGTGTTGTTTTTTTTCTTAATTGGATTTGTATTTATCAAACAATGGTTTTTTTTCTTAATTGGATTCGTAATTATCAAACAAATGCATAATAAGTTACAAATTTTTGCTTATAGCATTATTTACAAAACAAGTGCAAAATAAATTACAAATTTGGTTAATAGCACACAAGCACACGTTCACACACACATACACACACACTTTCACACACACACTCGCTCACGAACGCACACACACACACACACACACATACACATACACATACACACACACGCGCACACACGCGCACACACACATACACACACGTTCACACACACACACACACACGCACGCACACACACGCACACGTACACGCTCACACACACACTTACACACTCACACACACACTTACACACTCACACACACATCCAACGTTTGACTAATAGCATTAAGATACAGTAAAAAAATCAACTCAACAATTGTCTTAATAGCTCATTAAAAAAATTGTTTTTTTTACTACAAATCTAGCCATCCATAGAAAATAGCGATCAGACTAGAAGCAGATTCCTTTTCCTACAAATCTACTCGTTTACAAATCTACTATTTGAAAAATAAATAAATTAAAGTACATTATAACAATATTTGTCAAGGAACTGTGATTAGTTTAGGAAGAAGTAATAGCCTTATTTCTCCTGAAGTATTTTAAGCCAGATGTTTACCGGGGTATTAAATAAGTATCGTTTTTTAAACACCCCTCCTCAAAACTTAACTTCCCCCCTTCTAGCATTATTTAATTAAATACTTGCCTCCACCCGCTTCCCCTGAAAGTTCAGAAAGACGCAATACCCTATTTATGCTGAAGCATTTCAAGTTGTATGTTTATCCTGATAATAAATAAGTGCCATTTTTCACTCCTCCCTTGAAACTTAATTTCTCCCCCTCTCCCCCTCCTAGCATTATTTAAGTAAATACTTGCCTCCACCCCCTCCTCCAAAAAGTTCAGTAAGAAGCAAAAGAGTGCTTTCTTTGACAATCAAAAAACAAATTACATTATATTCAGCTATCTCTGAGGGGAGCAGAGAAATTTAAAACAATGGTTAGGGCGGGGGGTTAATATTTTAATATCTCTGACACACACACTCTTAGAGTGTTGAAAAAAATGGTGAAAAGAAAAGACTAAAAAAAGTTGGAAAGAAATAGGTAGATATTTCTATAATCAGGTAGAAGGTAGAGGTAATCTGCTAACATTTCCTAATTCAGACTGCAGTTGATTGTCGGATGGTCCTGGCAAAGCATGATGGGAGATAGATGGGACGGTCACATCAGTTTCTTCAGTAGATGGGGCTGATGTATCATGAGAAGCCATCCACTCTCTTTTCAATTTTCAGCCAGGTTGCATAGAGGTTTGTGCAGAGCTGACACTGGCATGAGAAGCTCCTGGCAATAAAAGTTGTGTGGTCATTGCCTGGTCCAGAGCATGTGTAATGGAACCAGCATTTATGATGGAAGGCCTTGCAGCTTGCATCGATGTGGCATCGTTCCATCTTGCTCTCTTTTCAGGGGGAAAGTAATTGTAGGAATCTTCCTCCTTAAGAAAAGAAGAAAAATTTAGATTGAGATAATGACTCCGCTTTTACAGATAAATTGCCCTTTAAAGTTGATTCTGATTTTTGTAACACTCTATGTCTTAGCGCTTTAGAAATATTTAAAAAAGCTTCTAAAGTAAAATTTTGGAAAATTTTGAGTTTGGGGGGAAGGAGGATTTCAAAAACCTCTTCCCATAATATAACTTATCCTCTAAAGTCGATTCTGATATTTTTAGCGCTCCATCTATTAGTGCTTTAGAAATATTTAAAAAACTTCTAAAATTAAATTTTGGAAAATTTTGAGTTTGGGGGGAAGGGGGATTTCGAAAATATCTTTCCATAATATAATCTGTCCTTTTAAGTTGATTCTGATATTTTTAGCGCTCTATCTATTAGTGCTTTAGAAATATTTAAAAAAGTTTATAAAGTAGAATATTGGAAAATTTTGAGTTTAGGGGGAAGGGCATTTCAAAAACATCTTCCCATAATATAATTTGTCCTCTAAAGTCGATTTTGATATTTGTAGCACTCTATGTCTTTTTATGCACAGTTTCAACTAGCTATGATTAAGTTTGTTAAAGGCGAGCTAAAATCCAAAATTAATACAAAACTTAAATTTCTTCCCAAGAAAATATTTTGAATACGCTTTGGCTGTATATCAATTCTGAGTTTAGTGTACTATTCTTTAACTCACGATTTTAATATCAACTTTTTAGTATACTATAACGTTAGACCCTATTTTAAATTGAAAACATTGTTCAAACATCACTTGTGCCTTGCATTTTAAAGGATTTACTCTCGTTTAATTTGACAAAAAAAGAATCTCTTTTTAAAAGTGTCTTGAATTACACAAACACATGTGTCATTAATCTATACAATAACACAAGCGTGTAAAGTCTGCTTCTAAAACCGTCCCCTTTTCTGTAACAGGATTATAAACACAGATGCTTTTATTTAAGCCGATAAAGAAAGGACATTTTAAAAGCGTGAACGGGAAAATGACATTTTTGAACGACAGAACTATTTCTAATGAATTAAACTTGTAAACAGAGGGGAGGGTGGGATATGGGGTTTACATAATAAAAAAAGAGCGTATTTTACGTTTTCTACTGACTATAATCATCATATTGTAGATTTTGTATTGTTGGGGGGAGGGCTTTGCCCCCTTAAATTTGAATTTACTGGAGGGATGAATATGTAAAATTATTTTATTTGGAAATAAATTAAGAAAATTTACTAAACTGTACGAGCATTATAAATCGAAGTAGCCATAGCTTCAAAGTCAATAATATCAAATGTGTTATCCATGATGTGTTAAAACATTATAAAAATTTAATCGTAACGCATGAGAATTTTATACAAAATCTCAAGGACGAATGAAAATCCTTCCTTTTATTTGAATCCAATTACCAGTCAAGTTATCGTATATGGAGTAACCTCTGCTATCTCTGATTGGCCCTAAAAATAGGTGTTGCCTCAAAAACCAGTCTGCTTGTGTAATAGAATCTCGACTATACTCTCAAAACGCATGTGACCACTTTATAGGTTCGCCAGTTCTTTAAAATATCCATGTGATACTGTACTGCATATTTTTGTGAAATTGATATCAATAGCAAAAAACCAGTCTGATTGTGCTATACAATCTTGACTATACTCTCAAAACATGTTTGAACACTTTATAGGTATACTCACTTTTTGTAATGTGCACGTGAAACTGTACTGCATATTCTTGTGCAATTTCATGTGTACTTTCAATAGCAATAACCAGTCTGGTTGAGTTATACAATCTCGACTATAGTTTCAAAACATGTTTAATCACGTTGCTTGGAAAGGTACCAAGAGAACATTAGGCAAGCAAATAGCATGGTAATTCCTATACGTTCCAGCAAAGTTTTCCTATACCTCCCAGAAAACTCCATATATACAATCTACTAACTAGCCCCCCTCCACGCCCATCATTCCCCCAAACACATTCAAACAAAATTTTAAGATTTTCTTTTTATTAAGCGTAGTTGATTTCAGGATACAAAATGTATTTTTTAGGAGGACTCTCCCCGAAAACCCTCAGGGCAGGGGTTTTAAGTTATGCCCTTGGATCATATAAGGTTTTTATAGAAGGCGTTGTTGTAGAAACTTCAAAAAAGCTTCATTCGACTTGAAATTTAAAGGGCAAGTGCCCTTTTTAATTGTCAAAAGGGATTTGGGGACGACTAGCCCCCTCCCTCCTTATTCATCTTTCCCCAAAACACATGTAATTAAAATTGTGAGATAGCCATTTTGTTCAATGTAGTTGATCTCCAAATATAAAATACATTTTTGAGGACACTTTTCCACAACCCTGAGGACAAGGGTTTTAAGTTATGCCCTGGGGGTAAATAAGACTTTTATAGAAGGTATTGTCGTAGAAACTTCAAAAAAGGCTCATTTGATTAGAAATTCAAAGGGCTAGTGCGCTCTTTAATAGTAGAATTGGATTAGAGGGTAGCTAGCCCCCCATCTTTCGCCCAAAAGTATCCAATCAAAAGTTTGAGATAGTCATTGTGTTCAGCGTTGATTTCAAGATAGAAAATATATTTTTGTGGAAAACACTCCCCAACAACCCTCAGGGTAAGGGTTTTAAGTTATGCCAGAGGGGCATATAATGTTTTTATAGAAGGTGTTGTCGTATAAACTTCAAAAAGGCTCATTCGATTGGAAATTCAAAGGGCTAGTGGCCGTTTTAACGGTCGAAAGTGATTGTAGGACAACTAGCCCCCCCCGGCCCATCATTCCCCCAAACACATCCAATTAAAATTTTAAGATAGCCATTTTGTCAAGCGTATTTCACGTTAGAAAATGTATTTTTTTAGGAGGACACTCCCCAAAAACCCTCAGAGCAGGGGTTTTAAGTTATGCCCTGGGGCATATAAGGTTTTTATAGAAGGTGTTGTCGCAGAAACTTCAAAAAAGGCTCATTCGATTTGAAACTTAAATGGCTAGTGCCCTTTTTAATAGTCAAAAGGAATTTGAGGGCAGCTAGCCCCCCCCCCACACCTCCATCTTTACCCCAAACACATGCAATCAAAATTTTGAGATTGTCGTTTTGTTCAATGTAGTTGATTTCCTAATAGAAAATAGATTTTTGAGGAGGAAACTCCCCACAACCCTCAGGGCAAGGGTTTTAAGTTATTCTCTGGGGGCATAGGAAGCTTTTACAGAAGGTGTTGTCGTAGAAACTTCAAAACAGGCTTATTCGATTGGGAATCCAACGGGTTAGTTCCCTTTTTAATAGTCAAAAGGGAATGTAAGGCAACTATTTCCTCCCCCCCCCCACCAGCGCCCATCTTTCTCCTAAACACATGCAATCAAAATAGTGAGATAGTCATTTGGTTCATCGTAGATGATTTCCAGATAGAAAATAAGTTTTTGATAAGGACACTTCCCCACAACCCTCATGGCAAGGGTTTAAGTTTTGCCCTTGGGGCATATAAAGCTTTTATAGAAGGCGTTGTCGTAGAAACTTCAAAACAGGCTCATTCGATTGGAAATTCAAAGGGCTAGTGCCCTTTTTCATAGTCTAAAATATTTGGTGGCAACTAGCCCACGCCCATTTTTACCCCAAACATATCCAATCAAATTTTTGAGATAGCTATTCTGTTCAGCGTAGTTAATTCAAGAGAGAAAATGTGGTTTTAGGAAGACACTTCCCCAGAACCTTTAGGAAAAGGATTTTTAATTTATACCCTGGGGATGTATAAGATTTTTATTGTGGGTGTTGTCGTAGAAACTTCAAATAAAGGCTCATTTGATTCGAAATTCTAAGGACCAATGCCCTTTTTAAAAGTCGAAAGCTATTGGAGGGCAACTAGCCTCCCCCTTCCCTTTACGCCCATCATTCCCCTAAACACATCCAATCAAAATTTTCAGATAGCCATTTTGTCAGCGTAGCTGATTTTCAGATGGGAAATTTCTTTTTGCGGAGGATACTCCCCAACAACCCTTGGGGCAAGGGTTTTTAGTTATGCCCAGGAGGCACATACGGTTTTTATTGAAGGTGTTGTCGTAAAAACTTCAAAAAAGGCTGATTTGATTGGAAAGTCAAAGGGCTAGTGCCCCCTTTAATATTAGAAAGTGATTGGAGGGCACCTAGCCCCCCCCCACGCCCAATCATTCCCCAAAACAAATCCAATCAAAATTTTGAAATAGACATTTTTTTTTAAGCGTAGGCTAATTGATTGCCAGATAGAAAATATGCTTTTGAGGAGGACAGTCCCCCGCAATTCTCAAGGCAAAGGGTTTAAGTTATGTCCTAGGATCATATAAGCAGCCCTCCCTCCCCAGCCCATCATTCTCCCAAGCACATACAAGCAAAATTTTGAGATAGCAATTTTGTTCAGCGTAGGTGATTTCAAGATAGAAAATATATTTTTGAGTAGGACACTCCCCCTAAACCCTCAGGGCAAAGGTTTTATTTTATACCGTGGGGACATATAAGGTTATATTAGAAGACAGTGTCGTAGAAACTTTAAAACAGGCTCATTCGATTGGGAATTCAAAGGGCTAGTGCCCATTAGTAGTATGTTACCTACCATTTCTGCCACTTTATGTTCCTTCCAGTTTTTCTGGTAGGTAATTCTACTTCTACAGAAGCATTACACTCTTTCTTTGCCAGGGGAATGATGCAATTTTAAAGTTCAATGTCTTTTTTTTAGTGATAAATCAAAACCGGTGTGTCTTTTTAGTTGCCAATTATTTTTTGTTAATATTCAGGTTTCAAATTAGATTCTTCAACAGTTTTGAATAGTTTATTAATTTTAACACTACTGACATTTTTTGTAAACATTTACATAGAAACTGGATAATTCTAAGCAATTTCTGGTGAGTAAAAATTTTCTCATTATTATAATAAAAAGAAATTGTCTTGTCAGTAAGTTAAGGAAGAAATTCTTACCTTGCACTAGAACTAAGGGTACTTATGTACTTAGAAACCTATTGTTTAGGAGCTGAAATCTTTACATAGTTTCCTTATATGCCAAAACTTACGGTGTGATTTTTATCAAGATAAGTGGGTCTTTCGTGAGATGTTTTTGAAAGTTATAAGATTTAGATATTTAATTTAGGGTTATAAAAAAATTTCGATTATTTTAATGTATTAATTGTTACAAAAGCTTCCTTTTTATCAATATCAGTTGCTTTTTTTTTTTTAGGAGTTTTTTTTAAAATGATTCAAGGCCAGTCTGCATTTACGGTGCGATTTTTATCAAGATATTAACCTTTTTAGGGATGTTTTTGAAAAAAGTGCTTAGCTTTCGATCAGTAATTTGGGATTAGAATAAAATGTTAATTCTTTTAATGTATTAACTGTTACAAAAGCTTCCCTTTTAGAGTTTCGGTTTGTTCCTTACTTATAGTTCGCTACCATGTACTGCTGGAAAATGTATTTCAGTTATATTTTTAGATCATAGTAGCCTAATGATGCCTTTAGTCTTTAGAAGAAGAAGAACCAAAACAATTTAGAATCTATTACGACTTCTTTCGTCTTCGATAAGTGCGTGGATAATAATTCTAATTGGCATTTTTTGTTTTCAATTCACAAAATGGTTGGTTTAAGTTTTCTTTTACAAGATACTCAGACAGGAAGGATGGGGTACATAGATAGGGAGTAGGGCTCGCCTAATGATGCTTTTAGTCTTTAGAAGAAGAACCAAAACAATTTAGAATCTATTCTGCTGCTTACCTTAGTTTAAGAGCTGAAAATCATTCTAAAAAAATCTAAATTTGTAACAATGAGTATTTTATTTTGATAATAAAGGAAAATATAAATATTTATGTAATAGAAAAAAAAAATGTTTTAAAATAATTTAGACTAATAACATAAAATTAACTATTTTAAGAAACCAAAATTCACATTTTCTAAATTAAAAATTTTGCCCTTTTTTTCAATGAATTTGATAAGTGCAATAACCACTCTTCTGAAAAGAAAGCAAGATATAACGAACCTACATTAGTGCAAGCTACAAGGGCAATTATTATCAAATTCGCTGCTAGAACTACACATGACCTGGATGTTAGCTCCATGACAGCTGGAAGGAAGTTGAAAAGGGAATGGACTGCTTCATATAATGCCTCAGCAGATCAAGCCATACCAGAGACTTCTGATGTGCAGCCAGAACTTGTAAATGTGTATATTTTTTCCTTATTTTTTCAAAAAAAAAGACAAAATTTTCTCAGGCGCATAGCTTTTGATGAGTAAAACTTAAAATTTGTTTCTAAACTATTTCATTTTCTTTCATTAACCAAATTAGCAGTATATTTAAAGGAATGCTTATCACGCATTTATATAAAAAAAAACTTACCTTGTAAATTCTAACCAATACAAATTCTAATCCAATAATTCCAATATTCCTTTTAAACAAAAACTAACTATTTAAAAAAAACAAAAAAACTATCTATTCACTGTTTAAAAAAATATCGTATATTTTGTACTAAACTGTCACACATAACCGGGCTCTTATCAAATTATTCCCATCGCTATAGTCTGAATTTTAATCCGCTTAGTGGGCTTCTTGAAACAGGATATGCATTTGCGATAAGAAGGGTCTTTTTGATAATCTCTAATTATGTCTTACACATGTAAAGAAAACATTATTTTGCATGAACTCATTTTCAAGCAATTATTTTCGTTTGAAAAAGATGCATTTGAGAAAAGAATTTGAGACTGTTCTATTTGAACAGTGTTGAGAAGTCCGATACCCCCAACTCGGAAAGGGTATCGATCCTCCTACCTCGAAGGAAGCTCCCGGTACCCACGGGTCCTCCCCAGGTGGGGGGGGGAGGGAGGGGGGCACTAAAAAGGACCATCCAACATTTTAATGGCCATTTCATTGTTGATACGAATGGAGAAAAAAGTTATTCTGTCTTACAACCATGTATTTAGCCCCGGCCAAGTTCAAATAAATTCGTGGAAACACAACTGAGGGCCATTTAGAGTCATGACAAACTAACACCACCAACTGTCAACGTAATGGATTCATGTCAGTTAACCGAAGCCAAGGAGCATGTGTGCATACAGCATACCGCTTCGGTTGAACGATTGCCAAATTTCATTGACAGTTATATTGAAGAGGGTCAAGCACCCGAATTGAACTCGTATTTTATATTTTTATTTTAAAAAATTTTTGGAATTAAACCATTAATTTTTTATATCATTCTCTTGTTCGAACTTACCCTTCTAAAAATAAGACTACATTTTCCTGACTAAAACAATATATTTTTTAA
This sequence comes from Artemia sp. Qi Xiang Cuo, assembly GCF_049724085.1. Lineage (NCBI taxonomy): Eukaryota > Metazoa > Arthropoda > Branchiopoda > Anostraca > Artemiidae > Artemia > Artemia sp. Qi Xiang Cuo. The sequence goes on from NC_142804.1 coordinate 11,401,747, forward strand.
CATGTTTAGTTGACATTATGAAAGACATAAGGCAATGTAACTTTTTTTCTTCTTCTTTTAATTGTTCAGGTGATGGTGGTGGGGCAATGACTATGAGAAATTTACAAAAGTTTATCAACTATAAAAAAATGGTTATTTTACATAAAAAATAAAACTTTTTTTTCCTAGAGATTAAAAATATAGCACCACCAGCGACACCATTGAGCGATGAAGCAAGTGTAATTAAAGGATCAATTCTGTCACCCCCAGCAGAGTTCAAGGATGAAGCTACACTGGTCCTAGATAATTTGAACTGGTTTGGGGAATTCCTTATTGACGTTTTTTGGGGAATGTATTTGGCGTCATGAAATCACTTGTAATCTGTGCTGTCTTGAAACCACCAAGTGGACGGACTGTCCTTGAAGCCAATTTAAAAACACTGTTCCTAGTGCACTTTAACTAGGGCTTTGTAGCGAACGTCCATCACAGTACACGTCCGACTGGTTTAATTAATCATTTCAAACCACCCAAGAACCTATACTATGAAATTTCCTGCCATATCCCCCCAATGCGGTTCAACAGAACGGGAGTGGTGTTATTGACAATTACCTTTCACCCTCCTCCACCGTTCCACTTAAAAGTAGTATTAGTAGTAAAGCATTAGTAAACGCGTTTGAAGGTATTTTTAACGATAAAATTATTGTTATAGAATAGATTCCATACAAGGCTTGGTCGGGGCAAAACACCCATGCTCCACAATCGGTATTGCTGGAGTGTTATTTGTTAGAATATGCACGAGACCCTTTGAAAACGGACATTGTCGATTTTAGCCTTCCCGACGAAAATGCTGGCATTATTTTAACTCACACTGTGAAAGTTCCCCATAGCTATATCGACAGAACTCGAGCACAAATTGAGATTCAGATCTAGAATAGGGGGGGTCGGGGGGGAATTAAAGTATCATTGAACCAAAAAAGTTTACCTACAAAATCGAACATCTGGGGATGTTTTTTGTTTCCCTTTTTCAACAGGCAACTAGACTTTCTATCAAGATCCAAATGAATTTGAAGAAAATTTTTCCAAATGGATAAATAAACTAATTTCAACTTTGGATAAATTTAGTGAGAGGGGTAGTGGATCCACAGTTTTATACATTGAATGAATGGATCTGAATCTCAGTAGATTTAAAAAACACTTTATTTTAAGGGGAGCGGGTAATCCAAAAATAAAATGTCACCCAGATTTGTCGGATACCAAAGGAGTTCAAGGTTCCGGATTTGAAACTTGACTAAACCGTTTTGAATACGCATTTTTATTGGCGGACCAGACGACATTAAATAAAGAGTCAACAATGAAAAATCTCAACAGACATGCACGCAACGGTTAAAAAATATATCCTAAAGTAGATTTTGATTGTTTAGAGGGAATGTATCCGGTGTCCTTTAAAGAAATAAGCATATTCTATAAAGAAAATTAAAATGGGGGGGGGGGAGGAGTTGTTCTCCAGTATGACATAAAATTTGTAGATGGGGGGAAAAAACCGAATAAAAAAGGATTTTTGTATTCAGTGAGGACACCGATGGTGGAAAATGTTCAAAATTGGGTTTGGATTATTTACGAACCTCCCAAAGATATAAATCCTTCTGGTCATTTTTTCCCCGTCACAGCAATAAGTCGACTCTTATCTCAAGGTGTTCAGAAAGGTGAACGCTTCTAGTGCTCCATATGCCTTACTTCATTTAAATCTGAGTGAACACTTTCAGGCCACATGGGGCATTGCAAAATTTATGAAGATCAGAGAATTGACATACTGGTAGGCGGTAAAGACATTCTACAGTTTAAAAATTTTCAAAATTCCCTTCTGCAATCTCTTAGTGTCTTAGGATTGTGAAACAAGACTGGTTGAGGTATCAGACCCATCAAGGCCAAATATAGTCAAGGAACACAAACTAGTTGCATGTTCCTATGCGCACGCCCGTCGCAACTGCAACAATAAAATGCTATTGGAAGAGTTTTTTTTTACTATGCACGAGGAGGTTATTATTGAAAAATCATTTGTTTTTTTGATCAGCACAGCGCCCAGGGCAATTTTACGCTGACACCAGACTTCTGCCCAGCTAACAATGTCGGATAAAAAGCAATTGACATTTGACCAGGGGCCAGTTGTTTGTGTGTGGAAGGGTGTCTGATCCCCAAAAAATACGGTCCAGGACAACGATCACCTTCTTGACCCCCCTTCAACGGGGCCAATTCACTTTCGGGTTTGGGATTTTACTATACGCCCTTTAAAAATTAAACTGCAACAATTTCAATCGGTTCTTATACGTAGTTCTACATCTATTCTAAATTTGGTGCAACCAGAATTGGCTCACATTACTATAAATCGAACAGTGTAGTATGATGAAAGTGTGACAGACAGCTTCACGTACAAAATCATGCCTAAATCCGCGGAAAAGTTGCTTGTTTCGAAATTTATTTGGAAATTTGTTGAAGCCGGCGTTGAGTACACGAATAAAATTCGCTTTTTAGATTCCTACAGTTTTTTCCCCAAATCATTGAGCGAATTAATTCAAGTGCAGAAAAACGATGACGGCTGCAATGCTTTCCCCCTTCTCAAGCAACAATTTCCAAATGATTTATATGATTTGTTAACGGTCAAGGGCATCTATTCTTCTGACCAGTATGTGTCTATGTAGAGAGTTACTGTGGAGACTAGTCCTCCAAGTAAGTAATTTTAAGATAGTCTTCACGATCGGTATTGCACCCCCGAGGTATACAGATGCGAACACTAATAGTGGTCCGCAGGAGGACTTAAAAAAGGACATTGCTGCCGCAATCAGTCATCGACGCCTTTCTTTATAAATTTCAGATACGTTATATGTAAAAATACGGCTATTCTCTATGAGGTGGTTAATATTGAGGCGGTGTATAATTTTTCTTTGAATCAGATATTTAAGTAACACCTCCTAACAAGTGTTTGGGAAAAAATCGTTCTGAATCCAGACCGTTATAAGAATCTGTTCACCGAGAGGAAACTGAGGGGAGGTTTTGTTTTTAATTGAAACCGTCTATATGAAAACGATCCTACGGAATAGAAGACGGTGACAAAATCGAATGCAGTTTTCCTCGATATGAATTCTCTCTACACATCAGCCATGTCCAATTATGCCCGACCGTGTGATGACTATAAATGGCGCATTGAACCTCAAGCTCCCCAGGTACACAGCACGGTCCGGGTTGAGGAAACTTTACCAGGGGTATGGTTTTATGAAACAAAGTGGGAGAGACCAGTCAAGCTTCACGATTCAGTAAAGGATTTTGTTTTCCCGTGTATCAATAGACCTGTGACTAATGAATCTTCAAGCCCTCGTATGCTACAATAATTCGTGTTTGGCGTCGTGCATTTTATACATAAACACCAAAAAACTTTTGTCCTCCAGACTGCCGAAAAAAAACATAGTCTCGAACATATAGTCAATAAAATTTTTTATCAGCACTTGAATATACTAAAAAAGGGTTAAACGAGCATACGGATGTTGTCGAAAGCCTTATCTAAAAACGTTTGTTGACACTTTTGTCAACAAACATTCTGCAGCACAGACGAAAGCTGAAAAAGAAATTTATAAACTCATTTTGAATTAGGCTTTCGGCAAAATGTGTGAGAGTGTTCATAATAGGAATCGTTGTGACGTTGTGACCGATCCAGAACAATGTGCTCGAATTAATGCCAATCCCAATTACACTTCCTTTACAATCATTGGCCCGGACGTGGTACTTTTAAATAGGAAAAAAAGACGCATTGTCTTGAATAAAAATATTGCTGCAGGCAGTGCTATCTTAGAGATCTAAAAAAGTTTCATGTTGGAATTATACTACAATGTTGCTAGGGTACGGTGTCCTTACACTGTTAAATTAGAGTTCTTATCCGGTGACAAGGATAATCTAATTCTCAAAGTAAAAAAAAAAAATCTAATTGATGATTTGGCGCATGGTGAAATTATCAGCTCACGGATGGACTACACCAATTGGAGTAGTGGTCTTTACCCTGAGCTAGTAAAACGTCGGGAGCCCAATCAACTTTTTTTTAAATCCTAACTGGTAGGCAAACTTATATCTAATGTTATGCTTTTCTGTCCGCAGTGTTAATTTATACAGATCCTCGCCGAAGAAATAAATAATCGGCGTAAAGGAGCACCCCCGCGCTTTGTGGACCCAAATTTCAATATGGACAGTTATATTAATTATATTGAGCAAAATAAAAGTCCACGTGCCAGATTGTTGGCAATTCAATCATTGAAGTAAAATACCTTTACTTTAAATCTGGAGAAAATAGCTATGAGTTCCATATCCGACAGGGTTTATGTCTGTCAAGATAGTCTGACTACACTCCCCCTTGGTCACTATTTAACTTCAGACCGGATCGAATGTATTGCCCACAGGGAAAGTCTCGGTTTAAATAAAGTCCTGTAAATAATTTCCTAAAACCCTTTGGGGGGGGCCTCGCGGCAGGGGGGGGCCTCACGGCCCGGGGGGGGGGGGGGCAGCCGCCGCCAGCTCGGGGGGCGCACCGTCACCAAAGTTATTTTTTTTGGACTTAGAGCAGATTTTATTTCAAGTGCCATCTCTCTAATTTAATGTTTTTTTTTCTCTATAAACAAAAAAAAGTGTTTTTTTCTCTCTGTACCTATGTAAATGTTGTATTTTTTTATTATAAATAAATTCAAAAAAGTATTTTTTTTCAAGTGCTCTCTCTCTCTAATTTAATGTTTTTTTTCTCTAAGCACAAACAAAAAAAAGTGTGTTCACTCTGTGCGCACACACGTCAATATTGTATTTTTTATTATGTCTAAAATTAAAAAAGTGTATTTTTTTTCAATGTTTTTTTACTTTTTTTATGTGAATACAGTAAAAGAAAAAAATATGAGTCCGTATTCGTCTTTGTCTTTGTGTTCTTATAGTCTAGCAGAGTAGTAGTAGTAGCATGGAAAAAAATTATTTAGTCATTATACAATAATGGTCTGCAGTACGTTTCCCAGGCGAACAGCGGAAATGACCTTTTATCAATTTAAAAAACCGTTCAGATCGATTCTGTGTGGGCCCTCAATTTCGTGAAAAACAAAACTCAGAACTAAAATAATTAAAAATTGCGAAGATGCGTGGGCACTAAAGCCGAAAAAATCTGACATTTCTATTGTTATAGACGGTATAAGCAAACCAACACCTAAGATCTTGCCGCCACCATCACCATTGTAGCGGTGATGAGATCGTAAATACAAGGACTTTATTAGAATCTCATTATCGAGCATAAATCTTGTTTGAACAGAGCCGTAATTACATTCTCCAAAGAATAATAGTCCCTGCACTTGTTACAATATTTCAATGTTCGACAACAACATTATCAGAATTCTGTTACTCGAGCACAAATATACCTCTATCACCAGAGCAAATGTATGTGAACACTCGCATTGACTCGTCCCTACTACCTCATATCCTGATTTGTTTACGATTTTCGCTCACTAATAACACTCAATAAACAAATCTATCCAGGTGCCCCTAAATGTCTGCTCTCAGCATACAATCAAGCAACTAATAAACACCACGGCTATATCCTACTGGATTTTAATCAAAATACACCCGAGGATCTGCTCGTTTTCACAGATATTTACGACAATGAAGTACAGTATATCTCCCGGTGAACACTAAAAAGACCTATTAGTCGTTATCATGACACTGAACAAACTACATGAAAATAGACACTTGTTTTCAGTTCTAAGCACTTCAAAACCTCAGCTTAGGAAAGCAATGCTCAAATATGGTATTGACAATGATTTCATTAATCTAATATCTGAACTTTGTTTAAATTTGACCGAGGGTAATGTTCAACTGCCAGAAGCATTTAAGCAACAGGCAAAGCAAACATTGTTCCATTGGACGTACATTGGCTTTTAAAAAGAAAGGAAAGAATTTTAAAAGGAAACGACTTCTTCAGGCAGGTGGTAGCTTTTTCACGCTTTTACTGCGAATAATTGCAGGACTTGTAAACAGTTTTCTCTAGAGAATGGCTAAACCCTATTTATTGACTCCAATAGAACTCACTCTCTCGCCCGTGGAACACTTTGAGGACAACCTGAGTAAATTCCTTGACAATGAAACTAGTGAGGATGATAAAAAACTGCTTTTACTTCAACATTAATTTTGCCGAGTGGACAAACACAAGTCCTATCGCTCGAAGCCCACTGCTGCTGCTGATCCCAAAAAAGAATCATCTCCTCAGGATTCTGCTGCTGGAACACAATTAAAGAAGGAGGAATCGGATTAATTTTTTTTTAAATTTGTAAATCTAAGGCCCAACAAATAGGTTGAAAAAATTAAACGACTCTTAACCTATCTCTTGGAAAGTGGTCAAATTCAAGTTGAGAGCAATGTGGAAAGGATTATAATTCAGAGCAAGAGCTATAATCTACTCGATTTAATGTATGACATGGTTAAAAATAGTAAATTAATATTTTAAATTTACACTCGTATATACAACTTTATACATACATTAGAATTCAAATAAAGTATTACTTTTAATAAACAAATTCTAAAAAAATTAAATGAACATGCATCATCATCATCAACATTAAAAGATGAACTTGAAGAAGAATATTTTAAATCAATTTTTTAAAATAATAGCACACCATTGATAGCTAGACAAAAGCAAAGACGTATCAAGTCAACGTCACCACCACCACCACCACCAGTAGCCAGTATACAAAAGGGTAGCGGACGTTACACAACGTGTTTACGTTCAAAATGGCTGAAGTTCTGAAAGGTGTTTATGAAAACATTGGCGAGGCGGGGAGTTGAAGTTCCCCCACAACTCTTTCCAAAGTCACAGGTGTTCACACTAAAAGTGTACAAGACTATCTACAATATGAACAAAGTTACACTCTGCACAGATATCAAAGACTTCGTGTCAATCAATATTGAAAAACTAAAGCCTTTTACCCATTGGATATAATGCAAGCAGATCTCCTGACTCTAGATGAGCTTCAAAAACGTCACAATACACCGTACAAGTACATTGTACTTGCAATCAGTGTTTTTAGTCGCTATGCATATGCAATTCCATTGCGATAGCAGATATGTGTTGAATTTTCTCAGGCTATTAATAGTCTTCTCGAGCAGTAGTCATATAAAAAAATTCAAAAGGACTGTTGGATGGAATTTGTTTATCCTCCTTTTTCAAAATTACTTAGATAAGTATAATGCGCTGATGTGTCATAGTCGTAGTCCTATATAGGCTGCATTGGCCGAAACATTGATAAGAACTACTCGAGTTTTATTTTCAAGATATTGTACATTGAAAAATACGCCAGCTTTTATTCATGATCTAGATAAAATCATGTTGATTTATAATCAACGACCTCATCAATCATTGTAAAACTCTTAGCCCACGAAATTTTATCAGGAGGATCATGAAACAATTGAAAACTTTATTAGAACGTATTAAAATGAAAAGACATTCAACAAGAATAAAATATAATAATAGTTTGGCTAAACGCCAATATTTAATAGAACTACTCATATTTTTTAATAGGGAAATTACCTGTGGTCCACCGAACTTTTTAAAGTGGCAAAAATACTAGACTCTAAAACGATCAAATTTCGAATGCTCTATAGCTACGATTAGGTGAGTCTAGGTGACTTTTATTAACTTTAACTACAATTAGTTAAATATTACAGTTATATATACAAAACTTAATATATATTAAATACACGTTCTAGCAGGTGTTATGATCAGTTACATTTTCGATTGCTTGTATAAAACTCTGACTTTTATTATTGGATTGATGTTGAAGATATTGACAATGCCCAATGATTTCTATGTAACTTTCATGTCCAAGGTTTGCGATCCTCTCTACAACGAGTTGAATGCAACCAATGATTTTTGGACGATACTCTTACCCGCTGTCAAATTTGACAGTGCGGATGAGGTTAATCTTGTCGACTGTATCATCAAAAATACCTATGACATCCTAAGAAAGGATTGTGTGTATGATATAAAAGTTTTAGCATTCGATTGGACTATGAATGGGTTGGGCTTTGTCGACTATGAATGGGTTGAAGCACTTAAATCTAGTGACTATCCACATGTCAGATTGAAATATATTGAATATGATAACATGGGGGATTTGTGTCGTACAATCAATAGAAAAATCTCATATCGTCAGAATATTACAGTCCATTTTAATTATTCATTGGAAAATGATAGGATTAACGGTATCGCACCTGTTGAAACTAAAACAATTATTCTCAAGGACAATCTGAAAAATGTTCTTGGCCTTAAGCAGAATATGATCCATGGTGAAAATGCTGGCGTCGTTTACGGGATGGATCAAGTTATTTTTGGTGATTATCCATCTGGTTTCGCCTCAGACTATTTAATAGGTATATACGCAGACTTTGTGGAAACATTGATAGTTTGTAATTCAGCGTTACCCAAAATAAGTTTCATTGAGCGAAAAACTTATAATGAAATTTCTAATAACTATAATATAAAGAATTTTCAGTATGTTCCTGAAAACATTTAAAATTTGGAACTATGTCAGTTAAAATTAAGAAGTGATTTGGGCTATCCTCTAGCAATAACAAAAGGCCTAGCTGTGTTTACATTTCATTTTCGACCTTTTGTCAACGACAACGACGGTACAATCACCTAAAAAATGAACAATAGAGAATTCCATTTGTCTGTCCCGATATCGAGTGTTATCTTGGTGCTTTGATTCCACGTCCAATAGTCAATATATTGGACTGCTATACGGGGGGTACTACAATGTCTTGCTTTGGTCTTGGTAGCTGGTTTGCTAAGCTATTTCGTTCTGCACTACCCCTTGCCAGAAAATATCTTGTACCTGCTGCGTCAAATTTTGCTGCCTCCACACTACAGGACTGGAGGTCGGGCAATAATTTCAAGGAGAGTGTTAAGGAAAATATTAGGTCTTCAGCAAGAGCCGTTGGTGAACAATTAAAATCTCGAGAAAATGGGAAGGGGTTGAAAATGATGCGTTAACGTCATTCACTCATCAGTCTCCTCCCAGGCAGGAAGCAAAGGACATCAACAAAGACTTTGAGAAATAAAACAACGAAGGTCAATAAGCAGCAGCAGAAGAAGAAAAAGAAAAAGACTGTTAGATCAAGGAACGATTTCTTCTCTTAAGATGACTCATCTCCCCCACAATGACTAATATCCATCACTCAGTTCCTCAGTTAATCTATTCAATGCCGAAAATGTTGATGTCAGTGTCAAGTTTGGCTACTATGAACAATTTAACCCCCAACAGCCCCTCTCGGAGAATATACACTTTCAAATATTTTCCAATGAAGACTATTTCATTGATTTGTCGTGAACATTTATTGATTTAAATGTTGTGGTGAAGAAAGTCTGATAATACAACTCTAAATGCCGGAGATGGTCTCTCCTATGTAAACTGTATTCTGCACAACCTATTCAAACAAATTAATGAATTTATCAACGGAACATTTGTGTGCACTAGCAAGAATTCATCAAACTCTGAAGGATACATACAATTTACGATGATGACACCAAGTGTACACAAGGAGATAAGAGGACAATAATTTGGCTCTGACCACTAATCAAGTTTTATTATCGATGGCGATTTGACTACAGCCGTGACTCGGTAATATCATCTAGTTGGAAAGTTTAATCATGAGATATTCAATATCTCCCAATGTAATGATATAAATTAAGTGGATGAGATAACAGTCGAAGTTCATTCTGATAAAAATAAGACCTGAATCATCCGTTTAAACATACGAAATAACAAATGCAATACTCCATTTTAGTTAAAACAAGATACCTTGATCTTTTGATGTGGATGTTTAAATTCTGTGTACAAACGAACACCCTATTAATCTTCCAGGCACTCATACGCTCGCTACCCAATTTCACATTGCCACCGGTTCTCGCAGCTATAGTTATTCATCATTTATCAATGGAGAAATCCCATCAAAATTGGCTTTGGCCTTTGTGAAGAGTGGCAGGGCCGTTGGATCCTGGACTGAATCTCCACATGATTTTAATTTTTTCGGTCTATCTAGGCTTGTTTGAAAAGTTAATGGTATTCCACTGTTTAATCTATCATTTGACAAAAAATCCTATCGAACGTTGTAGGATCTGACCATATAATCCCTCAATCATGTCTCAACTGTTAGAAAATGGACGCACTAAATCTCTTTTTTCAAAATATAATGGGGTTATTGTTTTAGACCTGAATTGCACGCAGGACTAAGCTATATTGCTTCATGGGAATGTCCATTTAGATGGTCAAATTGCTAATGATTATGCATTGTGTCAAACGATCCTCTAACAGAGTCACTTAGAAAACGCGATTAACCTACCACATGACTGTAGAGTTCTACTAGACCTTGCACCATGAACACAAATCAAATAATCAATGTATTTAGTATGGATCCATACATGTCCCAGTACAAGTCCTATTGCATACCTTCGGGCTTCATTGAAAAAATTCCAAGTGTTAACAATAACCTGATCATTGTTAATAGCAGTCCATCGACTTTGAAGACCGGTCATTGGCTAAGCATCTTTCAAACAGCGAAGAATATTTAATTTTTTTATCTTCTTGGCATATCGTTTAAATTCTACGTACCATACATCAACAACTTTATTGAAAGCTGTGCGAAAACTATTATTCAAAATCAACGAAGAGTAAAGGATTTAGAGACTAAGACATGTAGCTTTTATGCACTACTCTTTTTCATGTTCAAATGCCGTGGCTACACCAACAAACAGTTTATAAATCTCTACGTTGACTTACCTATATTGAACGACTTTCTAGCGGAGAATATACTAACAAGTGTATATAATATTGATTTTAGTGCCTTAATAATAAAATGTTCTAAAGATGTATGTGAAATTGTTTATTAATAAAAAAATTTATATACATGATAAAACGACTTTTCTACTCTTTAGATTTCCTCCACTACTAGGTATTTGTCGACAACAACTAATGCAAGTAAATTATCTGATTACACAGTGTGCTGATCCTGATTTACTGGAATGTCAGGGTCACATTTTCTGCAGTAGAGTGTGACTTCACTCTTGTCATATCTCTTTGTATAGTCAATGATACTATTCGCATTCATTCTATAGAATTCAAGGTTATCAGTGATTCCATATTAAGTAGTTTCATACGTCGTATACTCGCGCGTCAACTCACAGTATGAAGATGACAATTAGAAATCTGGTGTATTATAGTCCACACCTCCTTATTAAACGAAAAGAGGACTTATACACCTTAGTACTATTCAGGTACAAAATTAGAATCGCATACATGGTTCATAATACAAGCCAAATCGAACAAAACGAAGCAACCCCTCTCTTATAACTAAACTAAAATCCTGGTTAGGATTCTTTCCAATCATACCGGGATATGTATTCTCCAACTGATTACATTTATCATAATGATAATTGGAGAATAGGTGGCCTCTAGGATGAGAGTCACACACCTCTTCAAGACAGGAATTACAACCTTTAATTTGTACAGCATATCCTCTATGCAATTTACACGGGTTTGCATAATCTACACTTTTCATCACACTCATCAATCATTGTGCAATTCTCACATGATGACCAGCTGCCCAGTGAGTACATACATAGTGGACATGTATGGAACATTTTGTCATGTGTTAACGCTTTCACTGCCACAATGAAACTGAGCTAGCAACATCAAAAAATTGCCTGAGATAGAGAGAGAGAGAGAGGAGTAAATCATCCTTGAGCACCATCTTTCTTATGAAAAAAAGTCCTAAATTTCTAAACTAATGTTTAAAAGCATATCCACAATATCATTTTGTTGTGTCGTGATCAATATATCAATAAATTGTGTAAATGCATTTGGACCACAATGTAGAAGCTTCATGCAATAGTATAATGATGGAGAATCAGTTTTCATTATATCGACAAGCATCCTCCAAGAAAATATCTTCCTTTGAATAGACAACTCTAGAAAATCATCATCTAGAATCAAACGTTTTTCCATAAGAATTAGAGTCCTCATGATTCGATCTTTCTCTAATCTTTCTATTTTTTAGAGTTCTTACTCTCTCGCGTTCAACTTCAGACTGAACAGAATTTCTTTTTTTTGTAATCTAAAAAATATACGCTAGTCTACCATAGAAAGAAAAAAAATACCAATTGATTTAGAAAAAGTTATATTGAACATAATTACAATAATAATATTCACTGATGCATTTTGTTCTCATCAATATATTTCGATAGGACATCTAATGCTGACCGAAGTTTATTTATATGGAGAATATTTACTTTTCCAGCAAAACACTGCTGCTCCTCCTGCTTGTCCCATTCAAGACATAGTCTACAACCAGCAGTTATTTCCACAGCTACATTAGGTACTCGTATATCGTTGCTGCTGCCGCTGTCGGTTCCATCATTAATCTCCAATAATGTAAATGCACCACTCATTTTTTTTCTCCACTTATATCCTTGCAAATAAAAACTATTCTCTTTGAATTCAATTCTCTTACTAATATGAATTGTAAAGAAAACTATTCCCTTTATTCAAATCCTAATCACCAATCAAGTTATACTCGTTCCTCTTGGCAAAGGTGTAATGACCTGTAGAATAGGACTACCAGAAAAACCGGACTACCAGAAAAACCTGAAGGAACATAAAGTCGCAGAAATGGTAGGTAACATACTACTCCCATTTATATAGTTGAAAGTGATTGGAGGGCCCCAAACACATCCAATCAGAATTTTCGATAGATATTTTGTTCAGCTTAAGCTAGTTGATTTCCAGATAGAAAATTTGTTCTTTAGGAGAACACTCCCCAACAACACTAGGGCAAGAATTTTAAGTTATGCCCTGGGGGTATGTAAGGTTTTTATAAGAAGGCACTCTCATAAAAAATTCAGAAAGGCTCATTCCATTGGAAATTCAAAAGGCTAGTTTCCTTCTTAATAGTCGAAAGTGATTTGAAAGGAACTAGCCCATCCCCGACGCCCATCAATCTTCCAATTAAAATTTTGAGATAGGTATTTTGTTCACCGTAGTTGATTTCCCGATGGAAACTACGTTTTTGAGGAAGACACTCCCCAATAACCCTCAGGGCAAGGGTTTAAATTATGTCCTGGGGTATATAAGGTTTTTTTTATAGAAAAGGCTGTCAGAGAAACTTCAAAAGGGGCACATTTGATTAGATATTTAAAGGGCTTGTGCCCTTTTAAATAGTTGAAAGTGATTGGAGGGAAACTAGCCCCCTCCCAAGTCCAATATTCATTCGAACCCATCCAATCAAAACTTAGAAATATCCATTTTGTAGAGCTAAGGCTAGTTGATTAAGTTATGCCTAGGGGGCACATAATGTCGGTATAGGAGACTTTGTTGCAGAAACTTCAAAAAAAGCTCATTCGAATTGAAATTCAATTGGCTATTGCGCCTTTTGAATAAGAAAAGTGATATTTGCCAATTATGGTTAAAAACTAGATGTTGCCTTAATATCAAATCAAAATTCACTGTTATAATGCTAATTCCCCATAAAGCATCTCACCAAAATCCCAAGAACGACTGAGGGTATTATGTTCAAACTGTCGAGGCCAATTCTGCTCTTAAAATTTAGCTAATTCTGCTCTTAAAGCTATGAAAGAAAGTAAACAAATTTTATTTGCGAATGGTATCAAGTTTTCCATTTCAGGTCAACTGGAAGAATTATGAAACTAAGTTCAACAGTACTATTTGTATCCAGATTTTTAACATGATGTATGTTGTTGAAAATTACTGAAAATTTTTCTCCAGTATAAAATAGCAGGCCAAACTATGAGGCCATAAAAAAAAAAGATTTAAAGTTTTATTTTCTTTTTCCCTGAAAAGACTATGTCAATATAAACAAACAGCAATTAATTAAAAAAAACTTTTTCAGCAAAATAAGGTTTTCAAAGAAAAGTAAAGAATTCCATTTGCTTAGCTTCTGGATTTGTTATTTTTGGTTGATGAATAAACCCCTATTGATTGAAAAAAAAAATAAGCAAAAATAAAATGAAATATTCTGTCAAGCTCAAAATTACCACAAATCAGCATCGATGAGTCGATCAGCAGCCTAAAAGGAACAGAAATCAAAATAAATAACCGAGTCAAACTCAAAATGAGCAGAAATTAACATAAGTTGGGCGAAAACCCCCTACACCTTCCCAAGGTCAGAACCAAATTTGCACTTTACTGAAGAAAATATAAATGTTTTTACTTTTATAACCTTAATAAATCAAATAATTTTAACATTTTGATTATTAAATCTCAGTATATGTATATTAAACTGACAATGCACATTCATTTGTATTCTTTTTCAGTAAAGTGCAAATTTTGTTCTGACCTTGAGAAGGCGTTGGGGTTTTGCACCCAACTTTTGCTAATTTCCACTCGTTTTGACTTAAATTCGGTTATTTATTTTAATTTCTGTTCGTTTTAGGTTTCATGTACTTATAAATGCTGATTTGTGGTAGTTTCGAGCTTGGTAGACTATTAGATTTTAGTTTTGCTAATTTTTTGTTTAATGGAGTTCTTTGCTTTTCTTTGAAAAACATATTTTGCGGAAACAGTTTTTATTAATTATTAATTAAACCAGATGTATTTTAAACGTGGGTGCTCTTATTTCTGAAGACTAAGACCCAAGTTTATTAAAAAAAATCAAATATTATTATTATGCTGAAGAGTATTACACCAGATTATACAGAACCCAGCCAAGTGCATTATACAGAACTAAGTAATGAAGTAAAGCTATATCAAATCACATGTCTCACTTTGTTTTGCCCAAAATCAACCTCTAAAATGTCTCAAACTGTTTCGCTTTTTCTGAAAACTAAAACACAAATTTATTAAAAAATCAAATTTTATTAACAAAATCAGATGTATTTTAATCCTGGATGTTCATATTTCTGAAGACTAAATCCCAACTTTCAAAAAATAAAATATTAATAATACGTGGGTATACAGAACAAATCCAAGTGTTTTATACAGAACAAAGCCATGAAGGAAAGCTAAGTCGGATAAAACAAAAAATTGTTATTTTCCGATCCGATCGTTACATGTAAATGCCCAAGGGTCACAAAGTGCATTCAATGAACTGCAGCTCTTGCTTGCATCTAGTCCTATAGACATTATTGGAGTTTGCAAAACTTTTTTGTCTGCTAATACAACCCTTACAATGATAGATCTGCCCAGGATGAAGTTTATTTCACATACATGGTGTCAGAATGT
This sequence comes from Artemia sp. Qi Xiang Cuo, assembly GCF_049724085.1. NCBI lineage: Eukaryota > Metazoa > Arthropoda > Branchiopoda > Anostraca > Artemiidae > Artemia > Artemia sp. Qi Xiang Cuo. The sequence goes on from NC_142804.1 coordinate 11,417,022, forward strand.
GAGAGGAGGTCAGATGCTGCATATTCGTGATGACTGGTCTTTTAGTATTCTCAGTGATTTGTTTGTATTTGATGAAGGGTTATGCGAGACTATTTTTGTTGAAGTTGTACCTTTGGGCTGTAATCCGTTTATTTCGGGTCTGTTTATCGATCTCCGTTGGGTACCCCAAAAAGATTATTTGAAGTTTCTGAACCACTGTTGAAAAATTTAGAAGCGTTGAAAAAACCGGTTATTATTTTGGGTGATTTTAATTTTGATATTTTGAATCTCGATGTTGGAAATAATAAGGAGTTTTTAACTATGATGTTGTGTTCTAATTTTCTTCCAAGTATTACTCTGCCGATAAGATACACAGTTAACAGAGCTACATTATTAGATAATATATTTTTCCCTCCTGTTTTATTTGATGCTGAAAATCGTCAGTAATTTTGTCTAATATGTCAGATCATTTTCTGGTGAGTGTTCTTTTAAATTTAAATAATAGTAATAAACAACATTGAGATTCAACAATGGATAATTCAAAAAATCGATATACAGGGAATAGTTGTGAAGTTCTACGTCAGTTAATTAGTGACCATGATTGGAGTTCGGTTTATGGCTCAGATGACGCAAACGCTGCGTTTTCAGATTTTATTGATCAAATGATGTGATTGCGGGATCCGGCTTCTTCAACACGAGTTTCGCACGGAAAGTTTGTGCAAAAATTTTACCCATGGATTACTGAAGGTATTTTGACATCGTTAAAACATAAAAATAGAAAATTTAAGTATTATTGAAAATTACAGACACCTGAGTCGTTTGTAAAATTCAGAGTTTATAGGAATAATCTAAATTCAATTATCAGATATGAGAAGAGAAAATATTATAAAGAGAAATTTTTGGAGTATAAATAGGATATGAGAAAAACATGGCAATTGATAAATAAAAAGATACGTCCTCATAGCCGTAAAAGTACTAGTGTTAATTGCCTTGTTTTAAATGGAGAAAATGTTACAGATCCCAATGAAATTTTAAATGCTTTTGAAGATTATTTCAGTAATATTGGTTCTGGACTTGCATCGACTATGAATATGCAACTAAATTCCCCTTCTGTTCCAGTTAATGAGCAGCATGCAGAAAATTCGTTTTCTTTTTCTGAGATTAAGCCTCATGATATTGAAAAAGTTATTCTGAAGCTTAAATGGATTTTTTCTAAGGACGAATTTGGATTTTTGGCTCAAACCGTAAAGCAAATAGCGTCAAGCATTTCACCTTTGTTGGCACATATTTTTAATCTATCGCTTATGCATGGGGTTTTTCCTGAGCCTTTAAAAAAAGCGAATGTTATAGCATTACCTAAACCTGGGAGTTTAAATGACCCTTCAGATTATAGAGGCATTTCTCTACTTTCGGTTTTCAGCAAAATTTTGGAAAAACTTGCAAATAGTCAATTAAAAAATATATATTTGATAGTAAGATTTCACACCCGTCTCAATATGATTTTATAAAAAGAAAGTCAACTGAACTGGCAATTCATGAGCTTTTATTAAATATTAGTGATTCACTAGACGTTGGTCAACACGCGTCGGCAATTTTTCTTGATGTCCCCAAGGCGTTTGACACCTTTAGTGAAATCTCGGAAATCATGTTATCTGAAATGAACGAGATGATGCGTGAAGGAGCTACACCGGATCAAACCCTAGCGATCATCACATTAGTGCCAAAAAAGGGAGATATGCAATATATCGAGAACTGGAGGCCCATTTCTCTACTTCCCTGTGATACCCGATTATGTTCCAAAGTACTCATGAACAGACTCAGAATGCTGATGGGAGAGATTCTGGGTGAGACCCAACACGGGGGTATAAAGGGTCAAAAAGTCCAACATATTCCTGCAATTTTACTCGACTTACTCCTTAGAAGAGAAGAACTATCGGAAAGTGATCTTAAATGGGTTTTAATATGCGTTGATTTTATCAAAGCTTTTGACTCGGTAGTCCGGGAAGTCCTATGGGAACTGATGACGGCGAAGTATTCGTTTTGTGGTGAATTTGTCGTTTTTTACAAGAACCTATACCGTGGCGCAGCGGCAAAAGTGGTGGTAAACGGAAGCCTCACTGACGAATTCCCCCTTGAAATATCCCTCCGGCAAGGTGACCCAAGATCTTCATTTCTGTTCGAGATCTATCTCGACCCGTTGATAAAATACATAGAAGCCAGAATGACGAGTATCAGAGTACTGCCAACTTTAGTTCTCAAGCCTGAGGCCTTTGTGGATGATGGAAATTTCTTCGCCGATGGAGTGAGTGACATTAAAACTGTACTGTGGGGCCTAGAATGGTACGAGAAAAATTTTGCCGTCAGGACTCACAAAAAAAGAGCAAGATCCTCCCGTTAACAAAAAGCGCAAAGGCGAGTTGGATTAGGAGCTTGGAAAAAGAAACTTGGCTGGAAGTCAGTCCTACAGTAAAGACACTTGGCGTGGAGTTTTCAGTCAGAGGAAATTGCTGGCAGAAAGCATGGGAAAAGAAAGTACTCGAGATTCAGTGTTTGCTATGTGGTGAAGATAAAGACAGGAATCTTTCCTTGTTCCAGAGATCAACTTTCGTCAATATGTAATGTGTATAAAGAATACTTTGTCTGGCCCCAGTAATACCCCTCCCGGAACCAATAGCAAAGAAAATTGAAACCTATATGTGGCGTTTCATATGGAGCGGTAAGCTAGAAAAACTGAGTAAGAAGTTGCTCTTTTGCACAAAGGAATCGGGAGGTCTAGGAGTACTGGATTTTAAAAAACTGTGCCAAAATATGCTTGTTAGAATGACACTTGAATTTTTAAATGGACCACAAGAACACTTTCAAATGATCAGAGAGTGGTTGGTTCCCCTACTAAACAATCCTAATTCAACAAATTCAGACACAAACGTCCCAATTTTCATGAAAGATTCTTTCCCGATATTTAAGCAACTGCAAGAGAAGGGGCTTCTCATGGCAGAGAGTACAGAAATAAAAACTGAGATAACCAGGATTTTAACTCTCGAAGAGGAAAATAGCGGATATCATGTAAAAGAAAAAAAACCATTTGTAAATTTTGAAAATGCCTTTAGAAATCTACATTCTTTCCCCATGGAACCAAAAGGGAGAGAGCTTATGTTTTAAGTCATACACATGATTTTGCCTTACCGAAATAGAGTGTCACGTTTCCTGAGAAATGAAGATAAAAAATGCTCTTTTTGTTTTGAAGTAGTGGAAGATGGTTTAGACCACGATTTCATCAAGTGTAATGAGAATAAGGGAATTTTTCAGTTTGTTTTTGATTTTAGTGAAAAGTGCAAAATTAAAGTTCAAAGTGATGAAGAAAAGAAGCAGCTGGTGAAATTTGACATAAATTCGGATTTGGATGTGAAAAAGAAAAATTCTCTGTTTTATATTATTGAAAATATGTGTCATTATGTGTGGAGTAGAAGGAAAAGAAAGAAAGTAGTGGGTTTAGAGGGTTTCAGGAGTTTAATTGAGAAGAAAATGGAATTTTTTAAGATAAGAAATGAGTGGAGAGATTTTTTTTTTTTATTTTGAATTATGAATTTTTTTTGTAAATATGGTGGGTGGAAAAAGAGAGTGAGAAAGTAAGTAGTGGAGAGAGTTTCAGTTTTTTACTGGTAAGAGATAGTTTTTTTGCGTGAGTGAGTGAGAAAACAGCGATGCCAGTAAGGTAGTTTAAAGAAAATTATTGATAATTGTTTTTTTTCTTTTTTAATTAGCAGCCAAAAGAGGAAAAAATAGGAAAAAGTAAAAAAAATGAAGAACTTAAAACGAACAGAAATTAAATAACAATCAATGCAAACAAACATACAATATATATTAATGTAAATGAATAAATAAATCTTAAAACGAGTGAGACTTAAATTGAATATGCAAGTCAAGTTTGAATAGAATAAAAATAACTACAAACAAGAGTTTGGGTATCGCCTCACTGCAGAAGCCATAAAACCTACTGCGTCATTGGCGCTTTACTGAAAACGAATCATATTACAAATGTTTTCTTTTATACTTAATATTTAAAATATACATTAAAATTACGGTAAAATTTTGAACTGATGAGCTGTTAGCAATTTATATTATTATGCTTCAAATATTCATTTTAATTTATTAATTCTTTTCAAAATTAGTAAAGACAAATATAGTTTCACAACAAACAAAACTTGGATACTGCCCCCTTCTTTAACTGTAAAAACCTAAGGCCTTCTGCGTCATTGGTGCTTTCATTAATATCATTATATATCTAATATTCAATCTGATTTTGTTTATACTTTCCAAGACTGTTCAAGACTCATATAGTTTTGCCATTTTTTTTTACTCTTTCATTTTTTCTAACTAATCGTGTTGGTTTGTTATGAAAACATTCTATGGCATCTAGGTATTTCTATTTGAGCGGAAAACTGCACCTCAAACTTTGTGGAACATGCATTTTCTTGCATGAAACACAAAAATATAATAAAATGTAAATTTTCGGATTGTTCCAACACTCGCAAGCAAGTGCCATTGGTATTTTTGAATCCGCATGGTCAATTTAGGGGGTGGAGGGTAGGCTAATTCTCGTAGCAGCCCCATTCCGTCGTGGTATGATTCACACTTTCAACACCTGGCGTCCGGACTATATCATTTAATCTACCAAGCATACAATTACCCCAAATCAGTATCAATGAATAAATGAAACCCAAAACGAACAAATATTAAAATAAATATTACAGTCAAACTCAAGACGAGCATAAATTAATATGAGTAGGGTTCAAAAGCCCTATGCTTTCTAAAAGCCAGAATATAATTTGTACTTTACTGAAAAAAATTCAAATGAGTTTACTAGAAAAAAAAATGTGCATTGTCAATTTAATATACATATGCTGATATTTATTCCCTAAAATCTAAATTAATGAAAGAATTGTTTTCAGTAAAGTGCCAATGACGCAGTAGGTTTTATCGCTTTTGCAGTGAGGCAATAACCAAACTCTTGTTTGTAGTTATTTTTATTCGATTCAAACTTGATTTGCATATTCAATTTAAGTTTCACTCGTTTTAAGATTTATTTAGTCATTTACATTCATATATATTGTATGTTTGTTGGCATTGATTGTTATTTAATTTTTGTTCGCTTTAAGTTTAATTTATACTTTAACAGCAAAATATTTGTTTTCGTTTTAAGCTTGATTTTCATATTCAATCTAAGCATTACTCGCTTTAAGATCTATTTATTCATTTATATTACTAGAAAATGAAAAAATGAAAAAATAGAGGAAAATGAAAAAGTTTGTGATACCTTGGATGTGAAGGAAGATTTGTTTTGTGAGGAGGAATTAGAAACAGTACTAAAAGGATTAAAGAATAATAAGGGTCCAGGTGCTGATAGGGTAGTAAATGAGTTTCTTAAATATGGTGGCTCTGAGGTTAGAAAGAAGTAATTAGAGATTATGAATATGATTTTTGAAAAAGGGGAAGGACCTAATGATTTTAGGAAAACCTTAATTAAGCCACTTTATAAGAAAGGTGATAAAAGTGAGTGTGGTAATTATTGAGGCATTAGTCTGATCTCTGTAGGTAGCAACTTTTTTTGCAATATGATATTTCTTAAACTGAGAGATGCCATAGACAATGTTTTAAGAGAAGAACAGTGTGGTTTTAGAAAAGGTAGAAGATGTATTGACCAAATTTTCACTCTTAGGCTAATAATTGAGAAGTGCTTAAGTTTTCAAACACCTTTGGTCCTTAGTTTTATAGATTATGAGCAAGCGTTCAATTCTGTTGATAGAGGAGCCTTGGTAAAGGTTTTTATCCTTGTCTGGTATACCAGACAAATACATTAAAGTGATTAGTGCTATGTACGAGAATAACACTGCTGCGGTTAAGGTAGGAAATGAGGTTAGCAGCTGGTTTTGTATTAAATCAGGAGTTAAGCAGGGTTGTGTTCTATCCCCCTTTATATGGATTATTTTGATGGACTTTGTTTTAAGGAGCACAGGAAAGGCAATGGGAGACCACGGAATCAAATGGGGAGGAAAAAGTCTCCTGGACTTGGATTATGCTGATGATTGAAGCATCCTAGATGAAAGTGTGAGCAAAATGAATGAAGTTTTAGAGGTTTTGCGAGTTCAGGGTGCTAGTATTGGTTTGAAAATTAATGTTAGGAAGACCAAGTCACTAAGGCTAGGAATAAGTGAAGATGAAAAGGTGACGTTGGGTAATGAAAAGATTGATCAGGTGGCCAGCTTCACTTACCTTGGTAGTATTATTAGTAAAGATGGTGGGAGCAGTGAAGATGTTAAAAATAGAAAAGCCAAGGCTCAGGGTGTTTTTTCACAGTTAAAAAAAGTCTGGAAGAATAGGAAGATAAGTCTCCAAACCAAGATTAGAATATTAGAAGCTACAGTGATGACAGTGGTCAAATATGGCTCTGAAGCATGGACGTTCCGAAAAGCGGATGAAAATTTGGTAGATGTTTTCCAGAGAAATTGCTTAAGGATTATTCTGGGTACCCGGCTGACTGACCGTATCTCAAACAATAGGCTATACGAAAAATGTAGTTCAATGCCACTTTCTAGGTCTATAATGAAAGAAAGGTTGAGGTGGTTAGGGCACGTTCTACGGATGAAGGATGACATATTGCCAAATATTTTCTTTTCGGCCAACCTTCTTGGGCTAAACGGAAAGCAGGTCGTCCCCGTCTGGGTTGGGAGGACGTCATAAAGAAAGATTTAAAGGAAATGGGAACTTCGTGGGCGGGTGTAAAAAGGGAGGCTTTGAATAGATTGGGGTGGAGGAGGAGCGTGCGTAGCTGTGTTGGCCTCAGGCGGCTTGGTGCTGCGATGAGTTGTTAGTAGTAGTAGTAGTAGTATATTACTACTCGTTGTATGTTTTTTGCTATAATTGTTTATTTAATTTCTGTTCGTTTTGGGTTTCATTTATTCTTTAATAGTGATTTCTGGTCGTTTTGAGTTTGAATTTTAACAGATATTTACATCTCCTGAGCTTAAGTTTAAAATGGCCTTTACTTTCCTTTGAAAAACTTATTTTTCGGAAAGTTTTTTTTTAATTAATAAAGAGAAATACATGCTATACTCGTCCTAAGCAAATAAATCTTGAAAACACAGACATTGTAATTAAAGGCTTTATTTATATCATAAAACGCAGTAAAAAACACGACATAAATATCAAAACATGAAATGGCTTATAAAGAAATAAAATTTAAACAATATTATACTTAAATTAAAGATAGATTAGGGCTTCTAGCTGTAAATTTTGGAGGCGAGGGGGGGTTTTATCAGAGCTAAATTTATACCTTATTGAGATATTTTAAGAGCCATTAACAAGATACAGCGTTTCTAAGAGAACACTGGACAAATTGAATAAAAACATGACAAGGCTTATGAAAGGATGAAATATAAACGGAAACATGCGTAAATTGAAGCAAGATGGAACTCCTAGTAATCCTTTACAGAGGTCTGAGTTCATATTACAGCTAAATTTAACCAATATTAAAAGCCATTGAGATAAACACCGCAATTTCTTAGGATTAAAATTATTTCACACCACAGTGGGAATATGTGGTTACCTCTGCCCTCTAGCATGCAATATGAGGGGATAAAATTGCTATTAGAGGTAAATTTAGTATATATTAAGAGCTTTTAAGGAAAACACCCCGTTTTCATTGAGCCAAATTTATGGATATTGTACAATATCCTAACAATAGGCCTCACCATCCACTTTGCTTTCATTTACAGAGGGTGCCTTGACAATAAATACTTTTCCTAGGCATTATTTTGGCTTATAGAAGGATAAAATATAAACAATAACATGCGTAATGTAAGGAAAGATGAGGAGGAGACTTCAAGCAAGTATTTCCAGAGAGTGAGGTTGTTATTAGAGCTAAATTCTCACGAAATAAAATAGATCATAAATATAACATTATTCGATATTCTTATCGATTTTATCATGATATTGCATTCACCCAATGTAAAGTCAATGACGCATTTTAGAAATGAACGCGCCTCATACAGCATTCTTGCCTCTGAAACAACTCGGTCTGGAGAAAATCCAATAGTTTGAGAGGATCGCTCCTCTTTGGAGGGAAGAGGACGGTTTTTCTCCATCGCCAGCCAGCACTGCCTTTTTTATCCAGTTATTTATATTTTTATGTGTTTTGTTGCACAAAGTGCTAATTTTCAAGAGTTTAATTTTTAAATGTTTTCTTATTTATTGTTAGCCCGTAGGGAACCTCCATCCACATTGGATGTCGTTCCTTTTGCTGGCCACCTCTGACTGTCCAGTCCATTGAGTGTTTTTTTCAGCCTACATGCAACCCAAGAGGACATTTTTCAGTGAATATACCAAAACATACAAAGGGTATAATTCTTTTTCGAGAAATGTTTGTTACCACTTATCCCGAGTAATGCAAGGGAGTTTGGTCAATGTCTGCTCATTCGGGGGGGGGGGGTGGAAACTTGACATCTGCTAGACGATCAAAGGGGTTAAAAAATATTTTTGCACGAGATAACTTTAAAAAGTAGCAATATTAGGGAATTTATCATAGAATTTAGAGGTGATACCCCCTCTGACGTCAGAGCATCTCCAGTACTCAGCTGAAAAGATTCCCACCCTAGCAGCCCACCCGTGATTCCAGGTTTATTATTATTTCTTCTGTATTAGCATGATTCCTACCCCTGTTTTGGTACAATGTTTTTCTAGAAGATCCCCAGAATTTCAGTGACCAGATCTAATATGGTTTGATACCATTGTATCTTACAAGCTAGACTCCAGGGCCCTATAGCAGAGCCTCCCGAGATGCCATCCACACGAGTGCTGGGTTATAATGGCGGTGCATATCATAAGCAATGACACCTAATAGGAGAGGTTGGAAAGTACGTAGCTCATCTTGCAAGAACAATAGATACTCAAAATATAAAAAAGTATACTTCTGGCCCAGAGTAGAAGGCTCTCATACTGTTTGCAAACTGGCACCAGCCTTCATCACCGCCTATTTCTTTGCTAGTGTTTGATACACTAATCATTTCACCACAAAATGTCACACTATTACTGCACTTTAATACACTTCTGTTAACTCCCATCCCTCAATAAAACTTTTAAGACATTTCATGTTAACAGTTTTACCTGAACTCTTTTATTCAGGTTTTTGCAAGCAATTCACGCCACAGTACCACACTATGACTACTCTCTAGCACCCGTACGACACCTGCCATCATCATTATAAGCGTCTTCTTACGTTTCAAGCATAAAAACACGCATATATATATATATATATATATATATATATATATATATATATATATATATATATATATATATATATATATATATATATATATATATATATATATATATATATATATATATATATATATATACACATAAACATGCTCACACACACACACAAAAATATGCAAACACACACACGCACCATTTCCCCAAACGTATCAAATCAAAATTTTGATATAGCCATTTTTTCAACGTAGTTGAAAGTCTTGGATATCGAGTCTTTGAGGATGATCAAACCATACCCCATACCCCTCAGGGCAAGGTTTGTAAGTGATGTCCTGGGGTCTTATAAGGTTATATTGAGCTTTGTAATAGATACTTCGAAAACTTTGATGTGCTAGTGCCCTTTTTAATATTCAAAAGTGACTGGAGGAAAAGTAACATGCCTCCCACACCCACCATTTCCATAAGAACATACAGTAAAATTTTGAGACTTTTTTCAACGTATTTGAAAAGTCCAAAAATTATGTCTTTGAGCATGACACTCCCCCCTGTTCCCTCATTGCAAAGGTTATGATTTATCCCCTAGGGGCATATGAAGTTTTAAGGAAAGCGTTGTCATAGAAACTTCAAATAAATCATACACTTATTTCATCGGAAATTGAGATGGCTAGTGGCCCTTCTAACAGTCGAAAGTAATTGGAGGGCAACTAGCCCTCCTCTCATGCCAACCATTTTCCCAAACATATACAATCAAATTTTGAAATAGCCGTTTTTTTTCACTGTAATTGAAAGTTCTGGGAAAATGTCTTTGAGGATGACAACCCCCTCAGCCCTCAGGGCAATGGTTGTAAGTAATGCCCTGGGGGCATATGAGGTTCTTATAGAAAATGATGTCGTAAAAGTTCAAAAAAGACTTATTCAATTGATAATTGAAAGAGCTAATGCCCTTTCTTATAGTTGAAAGTAATTTGAGAAGAGCTAAATCCCCTCTCACACCCACCATTTCCACAAACACATCCAATCAAAATTTTGAGATATTTTGTTCAAGATAGTTAACAGTTCTGTAAATTAGGTCTTTTAGAATTACAACCACCTAAGAACCCTCTGGGTGAGGGTTGTAAGTTATACCATGAGGACAAATAAGGTTTTATTAAAAGTATTGTCATAGAAACTACAAAAAGAGCATATTTGACTGAAAATTGAAAGGGCTTTTTTCCTTTTCAATTGTCAAAAGTGAATTGAGACCAGCTAACCCTCTTCCCACACTCACTATTTCTCGAAACACATTCAATTTAAATTTTGAGATAGCCGTTTTGTTCAACGAAGTTGAATGATCTGGAAATTAAGATTTTGAAGGTGACAAAACCCTAAAACCCTAGGAGCAAGGGTTAAGAGTTATGCCCTGGAGGAATAATTTCTATTAAGCATTGTAATAGAAACTTCGAAAACTTCAAAGGGCTAGTGCTCTTTTTAATGCTTATAAGAATTTGGATTCAAACTAGTCCCCCTCTAACACCCACCATTTCCCTAAAACACCCAATAACAATTTTGAGATAGCCATTTTGTTCAACATAGTTGAAAATACCAGAACCTATGTCTTTGAAGATAAAACTCCCCCCCCCTCCTCAGCCCGCGGTACAAAGATTGTAAGTTATGACCTGAGGGCATATAGCAAGCGTTGAAACTTCACATTTATAGAAAGTGTTGTCATAGAAACTTCAAAAAGGGCTCATTCGATTAGAAATTGAAAGCACTAGTGCCATATTTAGTAGTCAACTGTGATTGGAAGGCAACTAAAACCCTTCTCAAGCCTACCATTTCTCCAAACTTATTCAATCAAAATTTTGAGATAGACATTTTGTTCAACGTAGATGAAAGCTCTGGAAATTAGGTCTTTACCAGCGTTATCGTAGAAACTTCAAAAAGGACATATTCAATCGGGAATTGAGAGGTCAGTAGAGATGCCTCATGAGCTCGTGACAGGAGTCCATATATGGGCATAGAGTCATTAGTGAGAATGATTGCGTAATCGGTCAATGACCTCTTTCTCCAGGTGTGTTTTTGGCACACCCTCAGCTAAGGTTATGATCCAGAAATAGTATTTGTTATTTTTTCAGAGCCCAAGTGCCAAGGTCAATGTTGGTGTTGTTTTGAACAGAGTCATTAGAGTGAACACATGGTTAATGCGGTCAATGTTGTTGTTATTATTCTGGACACACTCTCAGTGAATGTCAAGGTCAATGTTGTTGTTGTTATTAGAGCCAACTTTCTTTTCTGGTCAGTCTAGAGTTGGCAGTCAGAGTGAAAGGATTGAAAAATGAATAAATTTGAGAAAGAGAGAATTAGATCAAATCTAGTGTTTATGGAAAAACATTTGATTTTGGATGATGATTTTCTTGCCATTTGGAATAATCCCCATTGGACTATTGTATGAAACTTTTTAAATGTGACTCAAATGCTTATACTCAATTCATTGATATATTGATCACGACACGACGTAATCATATCATAGGTATACTTTCTTTTCCAATGTAGATGTCTCAACCATCGGAAAAGACCACCTCAAAGAGCTACTACTCCCTCATTTCATAAAATTTAAATTTATCAAGCTAAAAGCATCTGTTTCGTGTTAACTGTGGGAGAGTTTGCATCGGAAACCAAAATGTTCTATATATGCCCATTGTGCATGTACACTCTTGGCAGTTGGACTCAATGTGAGAATTGTACAATTATTGATGACTATAATGAAAAGTGTAAATTATTCAATCCTTGCAAATTACATAGAGGCTATGCAATACAAATTAAAGGATGTAATTCATGTCTTGAGGAGGTGTGTGACTCACACCCTAGCGGGCACCTATGCTCCAATTGTCACAATGATAAATGTGATCAGTGGGAGAATACTTACCCCGCTATGATTGGAAAGAATCCTATACGTGATTTTAGTTTATTTCTACGAGATTGGTATCGTCGTGGATTTAAATTATTCTGGGAAGAGGAATCTGGTCTACGATTAAACTGTTGGGGTAACAAGACAATTTGGTTTCTAAGTCATCGTTGTGACGACACTGCCTACTATGACTATAAACCAAGCGATTTTTATTTGGCAGTTACCGAATGTGATGCACCACTTGAAAACACTCTATGTGATGTTGCTTCAAATAGACAGATTGAAACTCGTGAATTTCATAATATGAATGCAAATAGTATCATTGACTATACAAAGAGATATGACAAGAGAGAAGTTACATTGTACTGCAGAAAATGTGACCCTGACTTTGCAGTCCATCAAGATCAATATACAGTGAATCCAAATGATTTACCAGCATTAGTGGTTCACGACAGTTACCTATACATCGATGAAAAAATCTAAAGTGAATATTTGAAGAAATTGTTGTATATATGCATTTTATTAATAAACGAATTCACAAACATTTTTAAGCACTTTACTCTTAGGTCACTGAAATTAATATAAAATACACTTTTAAGTATATTGTCCACTAGAAAGTCATTCAGACGTGAACTGTCACTATAAATGCGGAGAAAGTTCTATTAAGTATAGCAACGGCATCGGAAAACAAACGAGAGCATCGCGTGGAAGCCGCATCTTTTAGTGGTTAAAACCTGAACCCTCAGCTGATTTTTGGCAATAGTTTCCCACTCCCCTCACTCTAGGTGTTGACTTGCGTCGCGTAGACTGCAGAGGGTAGGCCATGAGGATAAAAAAATTCAATATTTTTTATTGTTTGATAGATGCCCAACCAACGACCCGCCAGGACAGTAGACGGGCTGCGATTAACAATAATCAAGGTATTGCTTACGCTTTTAATTTTTAATATAAAGTACGAGGGCAGACAATAGGATTTGTACCGAGACATATAGGGGTCCATATAAAATACACTAATTATTTGACAGGTGTTCATGGTACCAAATCTAGTAGAACACTGCCTTCGGGAGTGATTTTCCAATAGGTTTCATACTGATTTAGTGAGATTAGGGAAATACTCTCAGCAAACTGGCCGAAAAAAGTACACTCTAAGCGCACACTCATCGTACGTACCATGCTCATATCCTGTGTACCTGACAAATCTAATACAATAATACCAGGTATTTTAGCGAACATTTTTTCGGTTGTAGCATTATCAAATAGTTGCGAGTCATGATCTAGGGTTTGTGATCTAGGGATGATCTAGGTATTGATCTAGGGATTGGCTGAGAAGGTGGATCTAGCTGTTTCCCGGGAACTCGTAACATTTGGCTCGGAAACAACAATAACAAATACAATTTCTGGATCATAACATCTGCCTCGAACAGGAAGGAAGTGTCATTAACTGTTTCCCGGAACCTCATAACATCTGGCTCGAATAACAATAACAAATACTATTTCTGGATCATAACATTCGCTGAGGGCGTGCCAAAAACACACCTGGAGAAAGAGGTCATTGACCGATTACGCAATCATTCTCACTAATGACTCTATGCCCATATAAGGACTCCTGTCACGAGCTCATGAGGCATCTCTACTGAGGTCTACTGCCCTTATTTATAGTCAAAACGATCGGAGGGTGAACACCCCCTAATAGCCTTCATTTCCCCTAACACTTCCGATCAACATTTTAATATAGCAATTCTATGGAACGTAGTTGAAGGGTCCGGATATTATGTTTTTAAGTATGATAACCCAAAACAGCCTTCAGGGTTAAGGTTGCAAGTTATGCGCTTGGGGCATATAATGTCGCATAGAAAGTGTTGTCATAAAAACTTCAAAAAGGGCTCTTTCAATTCAAAATTGAGAGAGATATTGCCCTTTTTAATAGTTAAAAGCAATAAGAGGGAATATCACCCTCCGCCTCTCCTCCCCCCAAACACCCTTTTTTTCCAAAAAGTTTCAATCAATATTTGGCTATTTTGTTTAACGTAGTCAAAAAGTCAGAAAACTATGTCTTCGAGGTGTACAACCCTCCCCCTATAGTCCTCATGACAAGGATCGTGAGTTATACCCTTGGGCATATAACGTTTTTATAGAAAGTTTTTGTCATAGATCTTTCAAAATAGGCTCATTCCATTGGAGATTGCGAGGACTGGTTCCTTTTTTATTTGCCAAAAGTGATCAGAGGGCAAATGCCTCCCTACACGACTGTCATTTCCTCAAACACTTCCAATTCAAAAATTTGATATAGCCATTATGTCAAGCCTATCAAAAAAGTCTGTAAATTATGTTTTTGAGGATAAAAATCCCCCCAGCTCTCAGGGCAAGGGGTGTAAGTAGTGCCCTGGGGACATATATTGTTTTTATAGAAAGGGTGGTCCTATAAACTTAAAAGGGGGATCTTTGAATTGGTAATCACAAGCCATAAGGCTTTTTGGCAATTGTTTTTTGTTTCTCGGGTTTTATAAATAGATTCTCTCTCTCTTTCACTTTCTTTCCATGAATCAGATGAAAGTTGATTTGTACTTACTTCTTGAATTAGTTTTTTTATTTATTTTTCTTAGCTTTGAATTAATTTTAGGTTCTGCGGTGAAACGGTACCTCCGGTCATGACGTCCTATGACAATATGGTTACTATCAACTTTACAAAGCTGTCGGAGACTCCAGGGGCAGGATTCAAAATAAAATACAAAATCCTTATCCCTACAGAAGGTAAAATTTGCTTTCACAAGCTAGGAAGAAAGTGAATACGGAATTTTCTTTCCAAATTTATTAATCGCCTTTAGAGCAAATTTCATTTGGTTCTCTTAAAGGAGCTTAGAACAGTCATAGTAAATAAAGTTTTAAACGCGTGTTAAGATTTAAGAAAATGAAGTTTTCTGAAATTTGAAGTTTTAAGAAACGAGAAAAGAAGTCAATTGAAGCTGATTCTAGAATGGTAAACATCCTTTCTATTAGTGTTAATATTGAAATGTTTCTCTTTCTATTGCTTTTCTCTGCATTACTAATTCTATTTCACGTACTTCTTTGAGCAACTTTTACTCCAGGGAAGGAGATTTCTCGTTGTTTTGTGTATATATATATATATATATATATATATATATATATATATATATATATATATATATATATATATATATATATATATATATATATATATATATATATATATATATATATATATAATAGGCAAAAAATTTGAATTATTCTTAGCAATTGATGACGAAGATCGAGTGTGCTAGCTCATGACCATACTACGGTAAAACAAAAAAAAATTGTTGGTGTAATTTGAGGTAATTTAAGTTTTCTCCAGCCTAAGGATAACGGGAAACAGCTAAAACAACGAGAAATCTCAAAGAAGAACGGTGAAATAGGACTAGCAATGCAGAAAAAAGAAATAGAAAGAGAAAATGTCAATTTGAAACTTTAGCTTTAAAATTGATTAGTTGTTTAATAAATAAATAGTCATAACAGATTTGATAACTCTAAATATTTTCAAAACAATATTCTCTAAGAGCTACTAATTTAAAAACTTTTTCCTCGAAATGAGATTCAAAAAAGGGTACAGAGCTCTATTAAAGTAAGAATGCGCAGAAATAAAATCAAATAATCAACTAAGCATTAACAAAATGTAAATAAATGCAACCCAAAAACAAACAGAAATTAAAATAAATAACCGATTCAAACTCAAAAGAAGCAGACATTAGCATGAGTAGGGCTGACAACCCCTTTGGCCTTCTCAAAACTAGAATGTACTTTGCACTTTACTGAAAAAAATACAAATGAATGTCCACTGTCTGTTTGGTATACATAACCTGATGTTTATTACTTATAAGTATTAATAGCCTCCGTATCCTATCGAGGGACAACCTGCACACAGGCGGCGTTTAGTACTTGAGTTCACTTCCCCCCCCCCAAAAAAAAAAAACTTCGAAGTTGTAATAGTAGTTACGGTAGTAGTACGGGTATTATTGGTGCTAAGAGTAGTCGTGCTAATGCTAGTAGCAGCAGTAATAAAACACTGTATTTTGTCAGGTGAACACCCCTCTCATCGAGTCCTGAAAGTTTCAAATGACACAAATAGCTATTGCTATATCGTTTCTGATATGGCCTGTTTATAACTTGTATATGATATACTCTTCGAAACCTGAATGTTAATACTCATAGCCTTACAAACAGTTGCAATAGAAATAGTTGTTGGAGGAATAATAATTGTAGTAGCAGAACTAGTAAATGTAGAAGTGTTGGTAGTATTTGTTGTAACTTGCAAAGTGTTAGTACCATTAGTAGTTTGGTCAATTGATCTTCCTTTTTTTAGCTTTTTCTAAAATGTCTAATTTAAAATCGAAATCTAGTCTTGATAAGTGCCCTTTTGACAATCTGAACGCACATAGTATTTCATGATTTAGCTCAAATTTTGCCCTCAATATTTTCCCAGATTTTCACCTTCACAGACTTAAATTGAATGGTTAGGCTGCTTGTTTCCCCCTCATGATGACCCAAAAGTTTCATTTTGATATGGTAAGCCTTTCCAAAAATATTGTTGATATACCTTTTTGACCCCTTTTTCATCTCAATCTTCTAAGCCTCAAAAGTTGTAATTGAAGTAGTAGCTAGAGCAGTATGGTAGCAGTAGCAATAGTCGTAGTAGTGCTATTAATAGAAGTAGCAGTGGTAGTCTTCCTGGTGGTGGCATGTAGAAATTACCTTTTCTTAAATGTTTCTTTTCAAGCATTCTTCGAAAGTTGAAACTTAATATCCAAATCTATTTTTGAGATACGTCCTTTTGACAACCTGCATGCACATAGTGTATTTTAATTACTTCAAATTTATCCTCAATATTCTTTCAAATCTCCACCTTCATGCTCGTAGCCTTAATTGCACTAGGTTAAATGTAGTACAGATAGTAGTAGGAACAGTATTAGTAGCAATAGTGTTGTATTGTTATCATAAGCGGCGCGATAGCGCTGCCTAACTCAAGAACGATGTTGGCACAATGTATCATTTTTCCCTTAGTCTTAGACCAGGGCACTTCGTATCGAAGGAATTATCATAAAAACTCCAAAAAGGGGTCATTCAATTGGAAATTTGAGTGGCTTGTCCCCTTTTTAATAGTCGAAAGTGTGTGTAAGGCACCTAACACTCCTTCCACGCCCACTACCTCCCCAAACATATCCATTCAAAATTTTGATAAAGCCAAATTGTTCAACCTAGTTGATTTCCAGATAGAAAATATGTTTTTATGAGGACACTCCCCCAAAACTCCCAAGGAATGGGTTTTAAGTTATACCCTAGGGGCATATAAGAACGATTTTGGCACAATATATTATTTATTATTTTTTTGTTTAGACCAAGGCAGTTTGTATCTAAAAAATTGTCGTAGAAGCTTCGAAATAGCCATTTTGTTCAGCGTATTTTATTGTCAGATATAAAATATGTCTGCGAGGAGGACACTTCCCCACAACTCTCAGGGCAAGGGTTTTAAGTTGTGCCCAGGGGGCATATAAGAACCATGTTGGCATAATGTATTGTTTTTTTTTCCTTTAAACTAGGGCACTTCGTAATGAAGAAACTGTCGTAGAAACTTCGAAAGTGGCTCAAACAATTGGAAAATGGACCGGCTTGTGCCCTTTTAATAGTCAAAAGTAATTGGAAGCCAACAAACAAGCCGTCCACTCCAACCATTTCCCGAAACACATTTGGTGAAAATTTTTAGATAGCCGTTTTGTTCAGCGTAGTTGATTTCCTGATAGAAAATATGTTCTTGAGGAGGAATTTCCTCTACAGCCCTCAGGGTAAGGATTTTAAGTTATGCCCTGGGGGCATAAATTTTTTTTATAAAAAGCATTCATAGAAACTTCAAAAAAGGCTCATTTGATTGAAAATTCAAAGGGCTAGTACCCTTTTAATGGTCAAAAGTGATAGGAGGGTAGCTAAAACATCTATCACGCCCACCTTCTGCCCAAACAGATCCAATCAGAATTTTGAGATTTCCATTTTGTTCAACATAGTTTTAAGTTCTGGAAATTAGATCTTTGAAGATTACACCCCCCCCATAGCCCTCAGGGCAGGGGTTGGGAGTTATGCCTGGGGACCTATAAGGTTCTTATAGAACGCATTGTTGTAGAAACTTCAAATAGGGTTCATTTGATTGAAAATGGATATGGCCAGTGTCCTTTTTATAGTCAAAAGGGATGGAAATGCAGCTAAGACCCCTTCCACGCCTAAAGTTTCCCTAAGCACATCCATTCAAAATTTTCAGATAGCCATTTTATTCGACGTATTTTAATGTTTAGAAAATTATCCTTTTGAGCAGCATATCCCCCCACATTCTTCAGGGCAAGGGTTACAAGTTATGTCGTAGGGGCATATAAGGTTTTCATTGAAATCTTTGTCGTAGAAACTTAAAAAAGGGCTCATTCGATTGGAAATTCAGAGGGATACTACTACTACTACTACTAAAAACTCACCGCAGCACCAACCTACCTGAGGCCAACACAGCTAAGCACGATCCTTTTCCACCGCAATGTATTCAAAGCCTCCCTTCTTACACCCGCCCACGAAGTTCCCATTTCCTTTAAATCTTTCTTTTTGACGTCCTCGCACCCCAGACGGGGACGACCTGCTTTCCGTTTAGCCCTAGATGGTTGGCTGAAAAGAACAACCTTCGGCAATCTGTCATCCTTCATCCGTACAACGTGCCCTAACCACCTCAACCTTTCTCTCATTATAGCCCTAGAGAGCGGTATTGAACCACATTTTTCGTATAGCCTATTTTCTGAAATACGGTCAGTCAGCCGGGTACCCAGAACTTCCAATTTCCCTGGAAATCATCTAGCAAATCTTCATCCACTTTTCGGAGCGTCCATGCTTCAGAGCCATATTTGACCACTGTCATCACTGTAGCTTCTAATATTATAATTTTGGTTTGCAGACTTATTTTGCTATTCTTCCAGACTTTTTTTAACTGTGAAAAAACACCCTGAGCCTTGGCTATTCTATTTTTAACATCTCCACTGTTCCCACCATCTTTACTAATAACACTACCAAGGTAAGTGAAGCTGCCCACCTGATTAATATTTTCATTACCCAACGTCACCTCTTCATCTTCACTTATTCCTAGCCTTAGTGACTTAGTCTCCCTAACATTAATTAAGTGCTTTAATTAAGGTTTTCCTAAAATCGTTAGGTACTTTCCCTTTTTCAAAAATCATATTCATAATCTTCAATAACTTATTTCTGACCTCAGAGCCAACTTATTTAAAAAACTCATTTACCACCCTATTAGCACCTGGAGCCTTATTATTCTTTAGTCCTTTTAGTACTACTGCTAATTCTTCTTCACAAAACAAATCTTTCTTCACATCCAAAGTATCACAAACTTTTTCATTTTCTTCTATATTTTTTCCTGCAACTCTATCTCGGATAAGCAAGTTTTCAAAATATTCGGCCCATCTCTCTTTAGTTTTTTCCTTGTCGCTAATTGCGACCCCATTCCTATCTTTAACTGGGACAAGTCCGGATTGACTACTCCCTCTCAGTTTGTTAACGTGCCAGTAAAAAATTTTACTATTATGCCGTCTAGCTGGATCTTCCAGATCCTTGGCAATTTTATCCATGGCCCCCACTTCACACCTCCTTAGTTCATATTTTAATGCTTTCTCCACTTTCTTTACATTTCTTTTGTTTTCATACGATTTATCACTCAGATAATTCTTGTACAAGTCCTTTCTCTTTTCTATTAAACATAAAGCTTTTTCACTAATATTCGTAGCTGCAGATCTAGCTTTCTTCCCTAATACACCTTCAGCAACTTCACAAATTAATTTTCTAAAATTTTTCCAACCATCTTCCACATAATCAAATTTAAAACTCTCAAGTTTAGTATTCAACTGTTCCTAGAAAATTTCTCTCAAATTCTCATCCTGGAGTCTACCAACATCAATACTTCCCGGGAGGTAGTTACCCTTCCGATATTTCAGTTTTAAATTAACCCTTGACACTACTAGATAGTGATCTTTACTTTTAACATAAATAACAGCACTCCTATATACCCTAGTATATTGCATTGATCCTGCCAGTCTTCGGTTTACTATAACATAATCAATAAGGGTTGCTGTCTTACCATCACGTGAATACCATGTTAACTAATGAACCATTTTATGACCAAACACCGTATTGGTTATAACTAGATTGTTTTACCTACAAAATTGCAAAAGTCTGTATCCATTACTATTTTCTTTTCCTACACCAAATTTACCTAGGCTGGGATACCATCCTTCCCTATTTCTACCAACCTGGGCGTTAAAATCTCCCAGTAATAACATCAAATTTCTACCTGGGACCTTGTCTATTTGCTCCTGTAACTGTAAAAAAAATTCATCTGAGTCCCTAGTATCTCCGTCAGTTGGTTCTACAGAGGCGTATACTACTTGAACTGATACCTTGAACTTTAAAGTCATAAAATGAGTAATTAGTATTCTATTATTAATACCTTCCCAGCCTAAACAAGACTTAGCACCTTCCTTATTCATCATGAGCCCTCCTCCCTGTCTATGTACCCCATCCCTACTGCCTGAGTAAACAAATTCTATATCACCTAATTTCATGCTTCCTACCCCTGGGATATGAGTTTCTGAAACTCAAAATAAATCCAGTTCGAATCGTCTGAATTCGTTAGTCAAAATGTCGAACCGATAGTCATTTTTTAATGTCTTAACATTCCAATTTCCAATATTCATGTTCTTTAAATCCTTGAAATTATTTTCGCCTCAGGAAAAGCAATGATCTCGGTTACCACTGCAGGACGGGGATCACGTATATTCTCAAGTCTACACCGAAGTTCTTAAGCCGGCTTAGAACCGGAAAACAAGACGTCCCTGGGACCTCCATGAATGGAGGCTTTGTGCAATCCTCGGCCCATTTTGGTCACAACATGATTTTCAGCACTTGGCGATACTCTTCTATCAACAAGAGTCGAAATCCTGCACAGACATTCTCAAGCCTATTAACTCCGACTCATTACAAATATTATTAACTCCGCCTACAAATATTATGCTACTACGGGGAGGCAACCCATAATAATTAATTTAGCTAGGAAGAGGTTTTTCAGCCCAAAGACGCCCATCAAAACATACCAAGTCCAGAAGAATTTTCAATTAGTCAGAATCCCGTGCGAATGCTGTGTCGTTTACTAGGCTATAATTTCTTCGAGGGGCGCCACTCCTCAAGTGGGAATAGAGTTGACCGCAAGGTCCCCAGTCTTGCAGGTACCCACAAAAAGGTTGATGCAACCCTTTGCAGAGGCTGTTGTCCATAGATCTAGATCTTACGCTCTGCCACAATTGTCCTCCTATAGAGGATCCTCCCGCGATGGTGCGCTGCATCACCATGCAATTTAACCCATTACCGGGAGAAGGTTTGCAACTCATGGGATTTGTGGACAAACCAGTGGGTCCTTTTGAGTGTACATTTCGAGTGTCCTTTTGAGTTCCTCCTCCACCTATATTTATGACCCCGGGCGAGGGTGTCCCAGATTATATTATGGACCCCCTTGAACTAGATCCCCCTTGGTCCGTGCCTCCTATGGAGGTACCCAAACACGCAAACTACTTATAAATATATATAACTCACTGAATATATAAGTTATATACGGAAATATATAATTTAATGAAATATTTAACCTACTACTTATAAATATATATAACTCACTGAATATACAAGTTATATACAGAAATATAGAACTCACTGACATATTTAAGCTACTACTTATAAATATATATTACTCACTGACTATATAAGTTAAATACAGAAATATATAACTTACTGACCTATTTAACCTATTATTTATAAATATATATAACTCACTTGATATATAAGTTATTTACAGAAATATATAACTTACTGGCTTATTTAAGCTACTACTTATAAATATATATAACTCACTCAATATATAAGTTATGCACAAAAATATAGAACTCACTGACATATTTAACCTGACTATATAACTCACTGACTGTATAAGTTATTTACAGAAATATATAACTCACTTACATAATTAACCTACTACTTATAAATATATATAACTTACTGAATATATAAGTTATATACAGAAATATATAACTCACTGACATATTTAAACTACTACTTATAAATATATATAGCTCACTGAATATATAAGATATATACAGAAATATATAACTTTCTGACATATTTAACCTACTACTTATAAATATATTTAGCTCAAAGAATATATAAGTTATATACAGAAATATATAACTTATTGATATATTTAATCTACTACTTATAAATATATATGTCACTAAACATATAAGTTATATACAGAAATATAGAACTCACTTAAATATTTCACCTACTACTTATAAATATATATAACTCACTTAATATATAAGTTATGTAAAGAAATATATAACTTACTGACATATTTAACCTACTACTTATAAATATATATAACTCACTGAATATATAAGTTATATACAGAATATATAACCCACTGACATATCTAACGTACTACTTATAAATATATATAACTCAATGAATCTATAAGTTATATACAGAAATATATAGCTTATTGACATATTTAACGTACTACTTATAAATATATATAAGTCACTGAATATATAAGTTATATACAGAAATATAGAACTCACTGAAATATTTAACCTACTACTTATAAATATATAAAACTCACTGAATATATAAGTTGTATAACGAAATATATAACGTACTGACATATTTAACCTACTGCTTATAAATATATATAACTCACTGAATGCATAATTTATATACAGAAACATATAACTCACTGACATATTTAACTTGCTACTTATAAATATATATAACTCACTGAATATATAAGTTATATACAGAAATATAGAACTCACTGACATATTTAACCTACTACTTATAAATATATATAACTCATTGACTATATAAGTTATATACAGAAATACATAACTTACTGACATATTTAACCTACTACTTATGAATATCCATAACTCACTGAATATAAAAGTTATATACAGTAATATATAACTCACTGAATATATAAGTTATTTACAGAAATATATAACTTACTGACATATTTAATCTACTACTTATGAATATATATAACTCACTGAATATATAAGTTATATACAGAAATATATATCTTGCTGACATATTTAACCTACTACTTATAAATATATATATATATATATATATATATATATATATATATATATATATATATATATATATATATATATATATATATATATATATATATATATATATATATATATATATATATATATATATATATATATATATATATATATATATATATATATATATATATATATATATATATATATATATATATATATATATATATAAATAAATATATCTATCCGCTCAGCGGATATAGCGGATAGATATGCAGTGGTCATTTAATCGATTTATTAAGTCAAAACTATTCAACGCCGTCGTCTCTCCTGCCATCTGGTATATATCACCCTTGTGGGAAATGTTGTCCCTCACCGAGCGTTGAAAACTACGAGCCACGTACTACAGATTTGCAAAATTTTTGCTGGGACTTCCACTGAGATTTTCTAACACGGAGATCTCATCCATGTATGGAATCCTTGATCCATCAACCAAGGTGATTGATCTAGAACGGAGAGCCTCAAGACGATCCCTCAGTAAACTCTACAACTCACCGCTGACTCAACTGTTTCTGTGAATGAAGTACCTGTATTTAATTTTTAGTGTTGAACATGTTTTTCTTCTTTTTTTGTTTCATTCTGTACTCCGCTTTTTTTTCTCCATTTCTCCATTGTAAGCGGGCATAAATAAATATATATAGATATAACTCACTGAATATATAAGTTATATACAGAAATATATAATTCACTGACATATTTAACCTACTGCTTATAAATACATATAACTCACTGAATATATAAGTTATATACAGAAATATAGAACTTACTGACATATTTAACCTACTACTTATAAATATATATATATATAACTCACTGATTATATAAAATATATACAGAAATATAGAACTCACTGACATATTTAACCTACTTCTTATAAATATATATAACTCACTGAATATATAAGTTATATACAGAAATATATAACTTACTGACATATTTAACCTACTGCTTATAAATATATATAACTCACTGAATATATAAAGCTATATTGAAAGTTATTTGAGGGCAACTAAAATTTACTGACATATTTAACCTACTACTTACTGACATATTTTAGTAAGTAACCTACTTTACTTACTGACATATTTAACCTACTACTTATAAATATATATAACTCACTGAATATATAAAGCTATATTGAAAGTTATTTGAGGGCAACTAACCCCCATCTCACGCCCACTATTTCCAAAAACCTTTCAATTACAATTTTGAGATAAGTTTTTTATTCAGCGTAGTTGATTTCCTCATAGAAAATGTGTTCTTGAGGAGTATATCCTCCCACAGTCCTCAGGGTAAGGATTATAATTTGGGCCCTGGGGACATATAAGGTTTTTATAAAAAGCGCAGTCATAGAAACTTCAAAATAGGCTTATTCTATTTAAAATTCAAATGGCTAGTGCCCTTTTTAATGGTCGAAAGTAATTGGAGAGCAACTAGCCCCCCTCCTACGCCCACCTTCTGCCCCAAAAGATCCAATCAAAATATGAGATTTCTATTGTGTTCAACATAGTTTTAAGTTCTGGAAATTAGGTCTTTGAGGATTACAACCCCTCATAGCCTTCAAAGCAAGAGTTGGAAGTTAAGCCTTGTCAAGGAAGCACGGAGGAGGGGGGCCGCCCGTCCCGCCCCCCCCCCCTCAAAAAAATATCACTATTTGTTTCATTTTCCCAAAATTTTCTAGTTTTTCTCACAGAATAATAGGTTTGAAGGATTTGCCCTTCTCCAGAAAAAAATGGCCCCCACCCCCGAAACAAATTCTTGGTACGTGTCTGTGCCTGATGACCTATAAGGTTTTTATAGAATGCCTTATTGTAGAAACTTCAAAAAGGGTTCATTCGATAAAAATGGATATGGCTAGTCTCCTTTTTAATAGTCAAAAGGGATGGGAAGGCAACTAACACCCCTTCCAAGCCTAATGTTTCCCTAAACTAACACCCCTTCCACGGCTAAAGTTTCCCTAAGCACATCCATTCAAAATTTTCAGATAGCCATTTTATTCGACGTATTTTAATGTTTAGAAAATTATCCTTTTGAGCAGGATATCCCCCCACATTCTTCAGGGCAAGGGTTACAAGTTATGTCGCAGGGGCACATTAGGTTTTCATTGAAATCTTTGTCGTAGAAACTTAAAAAAGGGCTCATTCGATTGGAAATTCAGAGGGATACTACTACTACTACTACTAAAAACTCACCGCAGCACCAAGCGACCTGAGGCCAACACAGCTACGCACGATCCTTCTCCACCGCAATCTATTCAAAGCCTCCCTTTTTACACCCTTCCCCGAAGTTCCCATTTCCTTTAAATCTTTCTTTTTGACGTCCTCGCACCCCAGACGGGGACGACCTGCTTTCCGTTTTGCCCTAGATGGTTGGCTGAAAAGAACAACCTTCGGCAATCTGTCATCCTTCATCCGTACAACGTGCCCTAACCACCTCAACCTTTCTCTCATTATAGCCCTAGAGAGCGGTATTGAACCACATTTTTCGTATAGCCTATTTTCTGAAATACGGTCAGTCAGCCGGGTACCCAGAACTTCCAATTTCCCTGGAAATCATCTAGCAAATCTTCATCCACTTTTCGGAGCGTCCATGCTTCAGAGCCATATTTGACCACTGTCATCACTGTAGCTTCTAATATTATAATTTTGGTTTGCAGACTTATTTTGCTATTCTTCCAGACTTTTTTTAACTGTGAAAAAACACCCTGAGCCTTGGCTATTCTATTTTTAACATCTCCACTGTTCCCACCATCTTTACTAATAACACTACCAAGGTAAGTGAAGCTGCCCACCTGATTACTGGTGTAATTAGCCCCTCTCTTACGCCTACCATATCCATAAAAAAACAGTCATTCAAAGTTTAGAGATAGCCATTTCGTTCAACGTAGTTGAAAGTTCTGGAAATTATGTATCTAAGGATGACAAACCTCCCAGAACCCCAAGAACCCTATGCCTTGGGGGAATATAAGGTTTTCATAGATAGAGTTCTCGCAAAAACTTCAAAAGCGGCTCACTCATTGAAAATTGTGAAGGCTAGTCCCCTTTTTAACAGTCGAAAGGGATTCGAGGGTAACTAACCCCCCTCGGACATCCATTAATCCCCCAAACTCATCAGATCAAAATTTTCAGATTGTCATTTTTTTTTCAACGTAGTAGAAAGCTCTGGAAATTAGGTCTTTGAGGATGACAAATCCCCCAACCACAAGGGCAAAAGTTGTAAGTTATGTCGTAAACACTTTAAAAGGGCTTTGGAAATTGGAAATTGAAAGGGCTAGTGCCTTTTTTAACAGTTTGAAAGTGATTGGAAAGTGATTAACGCCCCTCTCAAGCCCACCATTTCCCCAAACAGATCCAATCAAGATTTTGAGATAGTAATTTTGTTAAACGTAGGTGAAAGTTCTGGAAATTAGGAGTGAGATGATGACCACCACCCTAAAGGCTTTAGGGTAAGGGTTGTAATTTATGCCCTGGGGATATAAGATGTTTATAGAAAGCAGTGTCGCAGAAACTCAAAAAGAGTTCATTCAATTAGAAATTGAAAGGCTGAGTGCCCTTTTTAATAGTCAAAAGTGATTTGAAGGCTTGACATTTTAATAGTAAAGATCGATTTGGGCATAATTTGTTATGTTTTGTTGTAGTTGTTGCTTAGACCAGGACACTTCGTAACGAAAGAGTTGTTGCAGGAACTTCAAAAAGGGCTCATTCAATTGAAAATAAAAAGGGCTGTTGCCCATTTTAATAGTCGAAAGTGATTGGACAGCAACTAATTCTCGTCCGACGTCCACTATCTTATTTGCCCAGTATGTTCAAAAACTAAATGTTGCCTTAAGATTAATTGAAAATGCACTGTGTCAATAGTAATTCCCAGTGAAGCATCTCAGCGGTATTGCGAGAACGACTGAGGGCATTATGATCAAACTTTCATGGCTACTTCTGCTCTTAAATTCAACCAAATCAAAATAGCGTAACCAAGCTATAAAAGAAAGTAAGCATATTTTTTTGTGAATGGTGTCAAGTTTTCCATTTCAGGTCAACTAGAAGAAGTATGAAACTAAATTAAACACTAATCTTTATGACCAGATTTTTAAAAGGGTTAATGTTGTTAAAAAGCATACAAACAGCAGGTCAAACTATAAAGTCTTACAAAAATAAAACAAATGTAAAGCATGATTTTCTTTTTCCCTGAAAAGTCTATGTCAATATAAAACGAACTGAAATTAATTAAGAAAACTTTGTGCACAAATTAAGTTTTTCAAAGAGCAGTAAAGTATTCCATTAAAAAAATGAGAAAAAGTAAAATCAAATAATCTACCAAGCGTGGAACTACCACAAATTAGCATCGATAAATAAATGATATCCAAAACGAAGAGAAATTACAATAAATAACCGAGTCAAACGCAAAACGAAGAGAAATTAACATAAGTTGGGCTCAAAACCCCTCTGCCTTCGTAAGGCCAGAATATAATTTGCATTTTACTGAAAAAAAACAAGTGAATGTGGATTGTTAGTTTAATATGCATATAATGATATTTAGTACTTAAATTTTAATATTATTTGATTTATTAAAGTTACTAAAGTATTAAAATTAACATTGTTTCAAATTTTCATATTTTTTTATATTTTTTATATACGTTTTTGAATTAATACAGCTTTGATTTTGGCTCACCGTATATGAATAATCAAAAGTAAATTTGCATATTAATTTTACTTTTTATTGGCTAAATGGCTTTCTCAAAATTTTGTTCTGACACAACTTACGAATTAACGTACATAACGATCTTTTACATTCGTATGTATTTATTACTTATATTAGGGACCTTGCTCCCTAGTCAATACCTCACTCTTTACGCTAAAGTTCAAATTTTGTTCAAATCACAAACTCCTGAATTACAAAGGTTGATTAAATAGAATAGATAGCTCTTTTGAAAGAACTAAAATAAACTTTGGCGTAAAGGGCGAGGCCTTTACGTAATACGTAATCCCTTTACGTAATCCCTCATATACGTAATACGTAATTTCTGTTTCCTTTAAGTTTTAATGTTGCTTCTTACTTTCAGTTGAAAAAATACTCAATCAAAATTTAAAGATAGGCATTTTGTGCAACAGAGTTGAAAGGTCTGAAAATTAAATATTGGAAGATAACAACCCCCTTCCCCTCCCCCCACCACGGCCATCAGGGCAAGGGTTGCAAGTTATGCCCGTGGAGCATATAAGGTTTACACAGAAAAGGTGATCGTAAAAACTTCGGAAGGGGCTCATTGGATAGACTTTTGCATTGAGAGAAGGAGGAAATATCCAAACTCTTGTTTGTAGTTATCTTTGTTCGATTCAAGCTCGATTTGCATATTTAATTTAAGTTTCACTCGTTTTAAAATTTATTAATTAATTTATATTAGCATCTATTGTATATTTGTTTGCATTGACTGTTTATTTAATATCTGTCCGTTTTCAGTTTCATTGTTACTTCGATAGCAAAATGTTTTTTTTTTCATTTTAAGCTTGATTTTCAAATTCAATCTAAGCATTATGTGCCTTAATATCTAATTATTCATTTATATTATTACTTGTTGTATGTTTTTTTGATGTGATTGTTTATTTTATTTCTGCTCGTTTTGGGTTTCATTTATTCTTTAATAGTAATTTCTGGTCGTTTAGAGTTTGAATTTTAACAGGTATTTGCATCTGCTGAGCTTAATTTTAAAATGACCTTTACTTAAAAAAAACAACTTATTTTTCGGAATTATTTTTTAATTAATGTTTGTAAAACAGGCATTTTATGTGCAAAAAATGAAAAGACTTTACTTCCATAAGCGAAAGCGAAAATATGATCAGTCTTTACTTCAATTTGGCTTTACATTTCAAACTATATAACTAAAAGAACATTATGAAATGATTTTTCTCTTTTTTAAGATTTACAACATCTTTCATTATATTCTTTTAGTTTATTGACACACGAAATATGCTTTGATTCAGTCTTTTTAGTTTTAATGGTTTCACATTCTTTAGAGCAAATATTTTCTTGTAGATCGAGCGAAAAGATTACTCATTATCCTTATAAAACCATTATAAATCTTTATAATATCTTGATCAATATTATGAAAGAAGTTATAAATCTTTAAAAAAAGAGTATTTACGAGCAGCATATTGAGTTTCATACTTTTTTCCTAAAAATAATAAGTTATTAAACATTGGAGAGAATCTTGTATTACCTGTTGCTATTAAAATGGTAGAAATACTACAGGAAAGAACAAATGGTGAAGATATTCAAAAAATCTTTTTTCGAGCGATACTGTCTCAAATGAAATTTCTGATATTAACAAGGAACAATTAGTCCAGCTTAGTAGAAGAATTAAAAAAAAATCCTAATCTTTTCAAATCAGTTGGACAAAACAACTGATATTAATGAATTTGCTCAGTTGTTAATAAGTGTCAGGTATGCTTATGTAAAAAGCGTAGTGGAAGAATGGTTATTTTGTCCTCCTATGAAATACCATACATGTAAAGACATTTATTGCATAAATGACCGAAAAAACTGTTGTGGCATATGCACAAGTGGTGCAAGAGCAATGACAGAGCAATGAAGTTATTTTTTCCAAAATTATATTGGTTTGAAATTATTGGATTCAAATGATGCATGTCGAAGAAAATAATTTCTTCTCAAAAAATCGGTTCATGCCGAAAAGTTAATCAGGTCAGAATACAATTAGACAAGATTTAAGCCGGTGGGTATATTCAAAAATTTTCCAGCCAGTCACCATTAAAATAAGCCATTTTGGTGGGAAATCATCCAGTATTTCAACAATGAGAAGACCTCAGTCACTAGTCCAGATTCAACACTAGTTTAGATTACAGTCAGTGTTATCGAATCATTAAGTTAGAATCATATCGGTATCAGTATTGAATTAGAGTTCATAGAGTTAACAGCTAAATAAGTTTCAATTCAGTTGGATAAAACACATGCTTAAAATCTCAACAGCTTAGCTTGCGTAGCTAACAAGTTTGACAACGAGTGAACTTAATTGACTAGTTATACTTATAGTTGACTAGTTATTATGCTAAAGAAATATGTTGTCAGTCAGCCAGAAAACGTTTGATGATGGAATGAAGGCACTGGGAAAGAAACTGGATCTCATAATTAACCAACAAAAAGAGTTTGCTGTTACACTGTCCTCGATTTCGGATGAGGTTCAGACTTTGAAAATTGAATCGAAGTCTCGTGATGCGAAGATTGCTAGTCTAGAAAGCCAGCTTGAGGAGCAAAAGTCAAAGTTTGATACAATCGAAATGAAACTGCTGGAAATCGAAGTAAAAGACCAAAAACTCAACTTATCATCTTCGGATTACCGAAAGAGAAAAACCAACAGTCAGTTCTCATGAATGTGTCTACGTTACTGACATCAAAAATGGAAATCACGGATAAAATCCAATTATCACAGTGCTACCGAGTGCCTCAGAAGTCAAATGTGTCTAGCCGTAAGCCGATCACCCCTCCAGTTTTTGTAACAGTGTCGACAGAAAAAGATATTCTATCAATCTTCAGTTCAATATCGAAGCTGAAAGAAAATGGGGTCCAGATTTGCACGACTTGCCACCCAAATTAAACTCTATTAGAAATGAGTTACTGTCTAAGGATAAGGAAATGCGTGAGAATGGATCCGCTCAACTCACACGAGTGAAACAAAAAGGGCTAAACTCTGCCTAGAGTATAAATCAGATTCTCAGTCGCAGTGGACAAAAGCATAAGAAATATTAAAGGCGACTAGTGTATGATGTTAGATCGATCCCGCTCTAGATTGATAATTGTTTCGTTTTCGTGTTTGAGATATGTTGATTTTTATTTTGATGTGTTATTTAGGCTAGCTCCGTTTAAGTTTATTTTGATTATTTCTACCCCAGTTATTTCTGTTCTACTTATACCTTCTTAGCTTGGGTCTTCTCGAAGGATGATAAGCATAGTTAGTTTTCATGACTCGGCAGTGGTACGGGCTCCTTATCACGCGTGCTTACTGGCGTTTAGTGGGATCTTTCGATTATTACTTAGTTGACTTTAAAGTTTGCGGGTGCGGGGGGGGGGGCGATAGATTGGTGGCTTTGGAGGGGAAACCCCTTGACCTATCTTTACTTTCTGAAACTTTTCATGTATTCGGTCAAAGAGAAAACAACACTTTTTCTAAAATAAAACCGTCATCGTACGTTTTTCCTGATGAAATAAACAGACTTGAAGATAATTCATTGCGAATGGGGTTTGTGAATGTACAAGGACTCATGAGTTCTATTGATGAACTAAGAAATTTTTTGCCAGCAAATCAAATTGACATTTTGGGGATTTGTGAAACATTTATTAATGATAAGACACATTATAATGTGAAAAACCCGGGACATAAATTCGTTGATAAGAATCGACTAGTCCATGAAAAAGGTGGTCTTGGGTTATTTTTGAATGATGGAGCGCAGTTTGAGCGACTGCCAGAACTGGAAAAATATAATGTTGAAAAAGTGTGTGAAATACTGGCGGTTGAATGTCGGCTTGGGACTAAAAAAATTCAAGTTTGTGTTGTGTATAGGCCCCTGTCGGCCCCAATACCGCTTTTTTTGCAATCTCTGGAGTCTTTACTAGCATCTTTGGATGATAAGGATGTTGTGGTTATGGGGGATTATAATATAAATCTACTGGAATTTAATGAAAATACCCATACAACAGAATTTATTACATTAATGTCATCGAATTCCCTAATTCCTTCGTGTGCAATTTCAACGCGTGTTGCATCGACTAGTGCAACTCTCATTGACAACATATTTTTAACAACACCAGCCACGTCTTCACAGGTTGTTCTGACGGATTTCTCTGATCATTTTTTTTAATTTCTGATGTGAGATACCAGATTCATAAAATAAAATCACCAGCAACAGCAACCCAGATTATTAATAAAAAAAAATCTTGTATGTTTAAAGGATAAACTAAATTTAACTGATTGGTCTCCTGTATTTGATGCTGATGAAATAACCTCTGCGACGGATTATTTTTTTGAGGGATTTCTTGCTGCACTTGTTGAGTCATGCCCAAGAGTTAAAAAAAGAAAATAGAAATATAATCAACCCATCCAACCATGGATATCGCCAGCCCTTTTGACGTCAATAAAACATAAAAACAATCTCTATAAAACTTTAATATCTTTCGAAAGTGAAGAAAATAGAAGAACCTTCAAAAATTATAAAAACCTACTTTCAAAAATAATACACAATGCTAAAATGAAATTTTATTTCGATTCTTTTAATGAAGTAAGTAAGTCCCCAAAGAAAACTTGGGAACTAATCAACTCATCTCTGAATCGATCGCGAACGTCTTCTTCACCATAAAAAATACGGGATACCCATGGTAATACAATTGAAAGGGAAGTAGAAATGGTAAATTACATAAATTTTCATTTCGTGTCAATCGGGCAGTCAATAGCTAATAAGCTCCAACATAATATGTCCCATGGGCAATGTAATTATCCTACGTACCTAGGAAGTCCTTCTGAGAATTCTATGTTTTTAACTCCAGTAACACAAGAAGAGCTTGCTAAGGTTGTTCAGCTTTTGAATAATGAAAATTCCCCGGGGATTGATGAGTCGTCGACCAATATTGTTAAAGCCATTTTACCTAGTATTAATAAAGTTATGTGTCATTTAATCAATCTGTCATTTAGATCAAGAACTTTTCCGGATTCTCTTAAAAAAGCGAAAGTGATACCACTATATAAAAGTGGTGACCGGACTAATTGCTCAAATTATAGACCCATTTTTATTCTTTCGGGTTTTTCTAAAGTAATGGAGCGATTTTTGTATAATCAAATGTATAATTTTCTCTGTTCAAAAGATTATTTTTCAAAAACTCAATATGGATTTAGAAAAGAGTATAGTATGCAGGATGCTATATTACCTTTGGTACAATTTATTCACGAGTGTCTGGACAAAAAATGGATCCCGGCGAGTATATTTTTGGACCTTGAGAAGGCCTTTGATTCGTTAAGCCATGAAATATTGTTGTATAAATTAAACCACGGTGGAATACGAGGACCAGCGCACGATATTATCGCATCTTACCTAAGTCGTCGCTCCAAAGTGACTATGATCAACGACACAGTTTTGGATCCATGTCTGTTGTCAAATATTGGTGTCCCGCAAGGCTCAATCCTGGGACCACTGCTTTTTATAATATATATAAATGACCTTCCATCAGCGACAGAAAATCTCGGTCTGAATGTTCTTTTCGCTGATGATACCAGATCATCACTTACTGGATATTCGGAAGAGGATCTCAATGAGAAGCTGCAAATCGTATTTTCACAACTTCTTGTATGGCTAAAAGCTAATCGTTTGTCACTAAATGCATCAAAAATCAAATTTATCATTTATAGTAGAATTGGGCAGAATGCACAAGTAATTTCGACAATATTTGATCATGCTACAAATATTCAAATTCAAAGGGTAACTTCGTTCCGGTATCTGGGTATTATTATTGATGAAAATCTGTCATATAAAGAACATTGTAATAGATTACGGGTTAAAGTTGCTCAAGGGGTTGGTATAATGTGAAGGTTTCAGCATTTTTTTCCATATGAAATCTTCATCTAATTTTTTTTTGTGTTGGTTCATTCCCATCTTACGTATTGTCCTCTGATATATTTGGCAACATTCAGATGTCATGTGAAACCGATACAAATTCTTCAAAACAGGGCTCTTCTAATTTTAAAGAAATAATTACCATCACCGTCTTCGTATCCTAATAAGAGTAAAACTGAAACTCTATATCTTCTAACTAATATTTTGCCTGTTTCACAGATATTCATCCTGAATTCATTTTTATTTAAGGTAAAATATGACCGGTCGGAACTACCTACGTACTTTCGTTCGAATAATTTTTTCCCTGTGCAACATGCCCATTCGTATGAAACCCGACGTAAATGGAACATTCAGCACCTAAAATTAAGCACAGAGAGATCACGGTTCTCGCCATTATTTTCAATCACGGGTTCATGGTGTCTTCATCTACCATTTATTGATTGCAGCAAATCTCTTCCAAATATAAAAAAGCAACTTCATTCTATCCTTATATATAATTTTAAGAATTAATAATATATTGAAAAACTGGGTATATTTGATAATATTGTTTTGTTGGGTGTTTTGCCCTGTGAGTTGCCAGTCATCGGTTACCCTTATTCGCCCGTTGTTTTTTTTTATTGGTATTTTTGGTGGATCTTTTCCCGATGTCGGTGGGTTTTTGGGGTGGGTGCCCGTCTATTAGTGAGTCATGGAATATCTCTTATTTATTTTTTTGTTGTCAAACAGGTTTATTCCGATTAATGTACCGGGTCTTTGTCATTCGACCTTGTGTCTCCAGTGTTTACCCTGTATTTATGTCTATTTTGTACAGATATTTGAAAATTAAACCTTGAACCTTGTCTCACTGCACGTGTGTACGCACATTTTAAACATTGTTTATGTGCAGGTGTGTGAGTATAAATCTGAGCAAATACTCATCTAGATATTACAAAATTTTGTATTTAAATAGTTGAGATTAAAATCTTTCATTATCCAAGGGTTTCGCAATGGAATCCCATCTGAAGTTGCGACCTTCAGTTTAAGAAGGCCTGGCCTAGACTATTATTGGGATACTATTCATACAATTTTTTGACAACCTGCGTTTATAGAGTTTGTTTTGATGTTGATTTATTCCATCATTTTTTTTAGCTTTGGTTCATATTTATACTAATCACTGTTTGCTAATAGCTCATTTCCATAAAATGTAGTATCACCAGTTTTCAGAGTTTGTGGCACTTAAAAACTAGAGAACATCCTGAAAAAATGTCTTATCTTGTTTACTGACGCTTTTCTCAGACTTGATTAGGACTGATAATTCTGATTCAAATTATGACTAGTTTTACTGTTTTCTGATAATGAAGCTCAACCTTAATTTTTGAAACTGAACTATATTATCTGCGGTGCATTTCATTTTCGATGATTAAACAAAAGATGTTTTTGTTAAATAGAATTGGTTTTGCTGAATCTCCTTTTATCTATGGATCAATCTTAGCCCTTTGAATTTTGTTATTTATTGTTAGAAGTAAATATGTGGCATATAAGGGCAGCAAATATTTTTCATGTGCTTAGTTGTTCTTACGTTGAAAATTTTTTTCATCGTGAAAGCTAGGGTAATTTTCACACAAGTATTTTTGCTATAAAAAGAAAGAAAGAATAAAGAGTATTAGATTCAGTGGAAAATATGTTTTGTTTGTTAACATTGATAAGATTAGGGTAGCAGCATAAGACATTTTCTGACTGCACAAACTCACAAAAAAAATTTTTTATATAAAATACAAAAATACTTTTAAAATTTTTATGAGAGAATTTAATATTAGAACAAAGATTTAAGTATGCCCGTCGTCGTCAATTATATTCAACACATTTTTAAGTAAAAATATATCAATTTCCAATTAATATATTTGATCTAGAAAACAATTATCTCCGTATGAATTGAATTTCAATTGAACATATGACTTCCAATAGCATCATCGACAAACTCAATGTAATATTTCAGTAGTTGTCAATCTAAAGTACGAGTCCTAATCAGATTGATGGGTACTACTTATTTCCATTATGAAATACATAGTTTAAGTTGACAAAATAGATCTTAATATTATCAATGATTTTTTTTTATTTCAAACAGTAGTTGGAATTTCAACAAAAATGTTTGATCTTAATTTGAACGCGATTATTTGCAAAAAAATGTGATGAATACTTAATTTATATTTTATTATCTTGAATCAATAGGTACTTTGCTTCAAAGATAAATTAACTGAACTATTTCATTCTAGAATGTGGTCGCAAAACAACTAAATTCATATTCAAGGGATATCAGTCAGAGAATCCTATACCCTGGCAGGTAACTAATTGAATCTTTTACTGAGTCCCTTATTGAATCTTTTGCAGATATTTATTTTTACAGTAACTTATTGTAATTTATTTTTATTTTATTTTATTACCTTTTATTGACTTTATGTTTAAGTAGCTTTATTTTTAATGTAGCTTATTGAAGCTCTTACAGACTTTTCGTTGAAAAAATGTGCACTGTCAGTTTAAAATACATAAGCTGATATTTATTCCTTAAAATATTAATTCATTTTTTTCTTAAATATACTAAAATGAAAACATCTAAAGATTTTTTCAGTAAAGTACAAATTATGTTCTGGCTCTTATAAAGCATATTGTCTAGAGCCCTACTCATATTAATTTCTGCTCGTTTTGAGTTTGAGTCTCTTATTTGTTTTAAGTTTTGTTTGTTTTGGGTTTCATTTATTTATTTATACTGATTTTTGGTAGTTGTATGCTTGATAGATTATATCATTTTATTCTGTTCATTTTTGGTTTAATTGATCTCTTTATTTAAAAAAAATATTTTCCAGTGTAGTTTTGTAATTAATGTCTGAACGTTTTATATTGACATACTCTTTTCCAGGGAAAAAGACTGATTGTTTTCTAAAGTTAAAATATTATCCCTTTCGTAAAAGCCCTAAATACTCCCTGAGCATAGCTTAAAACTCTTCCTCCTAGTCTCTGCGGTTTTTTCAACCACAAAAGCCTTGCTATGTGATATTTAGACTATTTTAAATAAAATGGCTATCTAAGAATTTCCAATAGATGCATTTCAAGACAATATGACGAGTGTGTCTGTGTGTGGGGGGATGAGCTGTCCTCCTATCACTTTGGCTCTTAAAAATAGCACTAGAGCATGTGATAACCAGTCCAACGAGACCCCTCTAAAGTTTATATAATCAAGCTTTTTATAAATAACCTTATATACCCCAAGGGCATGACTTACAACACTTTCCCTGCGGTCTGAGGGGATTTTTATCTTCAAAAACCTAATTTCATGACCTATTAAATACGTTGGACAAAATGGCTATCTCAGAATTTTGACTGGATGTGGTTGGTGAAATGATCAGCGTGAGGCCTCTGATCACTTTTTACTAATAAAAGAACCACTAATCCTCTCAGTTTTAAATCAAGCCCTTTTTGAAGCTTCTACTACAAAATTTTATATAAAAAGCTTGTATGCCCCAAGGGCATAACTTGAGACTTTTATCGTGAAGGCTACGGGGGGAGGGATGTCATCCTCAAAGACATAATTTACAGACCTTTCTGGTGTGGAAATGTCGATCAGAAAAGTTTTGGGAAAATAACGGGCACGGGGGGAGGGTAAATATTCCTCCAATCCCTTTGGATATTTAAAAAGGACAATATCCCTTTCAATTTCCAGTCCACTGAAACCTTTTTGAAGTTTCTATGACAGCGATTTCTATAAAAACTTATATGACCCCACGGCATAACTTACAACCTTGACCCTGAGAGCTGTTAGGGGGTTGTAATACTCGAAGACATAATTTCAGACCCTTAAAACTATGTCCAACAAAATAGCTGTATCAAAACGTTGATCAGAAGTGTTTGGGGGAAAATTTGGTGTAAGAGGGCATTAAAATTCGCCCCCCGATCTCTTTTTACTATTAATAAGGGCACAAGTCCTTTCAATTCCCAATTGAAAGAGCCCTTTTTAAAGTTTCTACGATAACATTTTCTTTAGAAACCTTGTTTGACCCCAGGGCATAACTTACAACTTATGTGCTGGGGGCTGTGGGGGGTTTGTCATCCTTAAAGACATAATTTTAAGACCTTTCAACAATGTTGAATAAAATGGCTACCCCAAAATTTCCAATCGGATGAGCCCTTTTTGAAGTTTTTAAGACAGCCGTTTCTTTAAAAGCATTATTTTATCAGGGGCATACCTTGCAACTCTTGTCCAGAGGGTTGTGGAGGGTTGTCATCCTCAAAGACCTAATTTCCAGAATTTTAAAATACATTCAACAAACTGGCTACTTCAAAACTTTGATTGGACGTTTTCGGGTAAATGGTGGGCGTGACAGGGGGCCTATTTACCCTCCAATCCCTTTTGACTTTCTAAAAAGCACCTAGCCCTTTAATTTCTGATTGAATGAGCCCTTTTTGAGGTTTCTGCAACAGCACTATTTACAAGAACCTAATGTGCCCCAGGTCATAACTTCCAACCCTTGTCCTGAAGCGTGTTTGGTATGTCATCATAATTTCCCAGAACTTTCAACTACGTTAAACAAAAGATTTATCTCAAAATTTTGATTGGATGTGTTTCGGGAAATGGTAGGCATGAGAGAAGGTTTATCTTCCCTCCAACCACTTTCTGATTTTAAAAAGGGCACTAGCTCTTTCAATTTCCAATAGAATGAGCCCTTTTTGAAGTTTTTGCTACAAGACTATTTACAAAAATCTAAGATGCCCCCAGGGCGTAACTTACAACCCTTGCTCTGAGGGGTGTGGGGGGCTTTTCCTCCTCATAGACATAATTTTCAGAACTTTTAACTAAGTTGAACAAAACTAATCTCAAAATTTTTATTGGAAATGGAAAATAATGGAAAATGGTGGGCGTGAGAGGGGGGATAGTTGCCTTCCAATAATTTTTGACTATTAAAAAGGGCACTAGCCCTTTCAATTTCCAATTGAGTGAGCCCTTTTTGCAGTTTTTAAGACTACACTTTCTATAAAAACTCTATAGGCCCCAAGGGCATAACTTGAAACCTTTGCCCTTAGGGAAAGACGGGGGGAGCTGTCATCCTCACATACCTAATTTATAAAACTTTAATGTACGTTTAACGAAATGTCTATCTAAAAATGTTGATTGGATGCGTTTGGAGAAATGTTGGGCGTGAGAGTGGGTTAGTTTCCCTCTAATCACATTTGATTATTAAAAAAGGCACTAGTTCTTTCAATTTCCAATCAAATGAGCCCTTTTTGAAGTTCCTAAAAACTTTAGAGAGGGCACTTGACTTACTTGACTTGACTTGACTTAAGTTCCGTCCGTCCTTGAAGGTCGTCTTGGGGCCTCTTTCTTCGTAATGCCGTGGATGTGCCTTTTGTATGCCTCACGGTCTTCTGCTAGGCGAAGAAGGTCCGAGAGGCGGTGAGGAGCAAAGTTTTTCTTCCACCTTTTTGGGGGACGACAACGAGGACGAGAACCGTGAATTTGGCCTTCGAAGGTGATTTTTGGGAGAAGGGACCGACTCATCCGTTTTACGTGACCGAGCCATCGAAGTTGCTGGAGCTGGATCTTCATGAGAATTGTTTGTTGTACTTTAAGGCGCTCGAGAAGTTCGAAATTTAAGATTCTATCAAGGTAAGTGATCCCGCCGATGCGACGGAGGCACTTAGTTTCAAATGCTGCAAGTCGACGGTTGTCATCTACCTTCAGCGTCCATGTTTCACATGAGTAGAATGCGATGGGGATGATCAGGGTATCAAAAAGTCGTGTCTTAAGCCGCATAGACAAATCTTTGCTTCGCCATATGGGCATAAGGGCCTAGAAACTGGAACTCGCAAGGGCAAGACGTCTTTTGATGTCTTTTGATAGACTGTTGTCACTGGTGATCAGACTACCGAGGTAAGGGAACTCGTCGACCCACTGGATACTCTCTCCATTAATTTTCAGGTCTGGCTTAACTGTATCCTGTGGCTTTCGTGAGCAGCACATAGCCTTTGTTTTTGATACATTTATGATCATTTCAAAAGAACTAGTGGCTTCGAAGACGTCGTTAAGAACGGCTTGTAGATCCTCGGGTGTTTCAGCCATTTCGTTGATATCGTCGGCGTAGGCTAGCTTATCTATCTGAACACCCCCT
Organism: Artemia sp. Qi Xiang Cuo; assembly: GCF_049724085.1. Taxonomy (NCBI): domain Eukaryota; kingdom Metazoa; phylum Arthropoda; class Branchiopoda; order Anostraca; family Artemiidae; genus Artemia; species Artemia sp. Qi Xiang Cuo. The sequence goes on from NC_142804.1 coordinate 11,457,163, forward strand.
ATATGTGCGCCACAAGTTGTCTCCACCAGGGATAAGACTGCTGTGAGGAAAAGGTTGAACAGCTCTGGGAACAAAAGGCATCCTTGAAGGACACCTGCGGAAGTCTGGAAACTGTCAGTGAGACCTTCACTAGTCATCACACGACTCCCAGATTTTGAGTACATATCCTTGATAAGATCTACTAGGTTTCGTGGGATTCCGTAATGGTGAAGGATATGCCATAGGTCATTTTTCAAAATAAGGTCAAATGCTTGCCTAAAGTCCATGAAGAGCTGATACAGGTCGCGACCGAATTCCAGATATTTCTCTAAAATTTGGCGAACAGTGAAAATTTGATCAACGGTCGATCTCCCAGGGCGAAAACCGGCTTGGTATTCTTGAATGACTAAGGATGACAAGGCTCTGATCCGTTGGAGTATAATTCGGGTGAAGATCTTGGCAGTTTAACTTGTTAGGCTAATAGGACGGTGATTACCACAAACTGCCTTTGACCCCATCTTGTGTAGTGGAACAATTGTGGCTTCACACCAAGAAGTTGGGAAATTGCTCTTTTGCCAGGCACCGAATTCAATCTTGTGGAAAAGATCTATAAGTGGTTCACACCGGACTTTCAGCAGTTCTGCCTGTATCCCGTCTGGGCCAGGGGCCTTGTTAGTCTTCAGCGCTTGGATGGCATCCTCGACCTCAGAACGGACAGGAGGTGGGCTGGGATCTGAGACAGTAACGGGCAAGAGGTCCAGGACAGCAGAGTTTGGAAAGATATCAGGATTAAGTTTTTCTTTGAAATGCTCCATCCATCTCGATCGGATACCTTCTGTGCTTTGTATCTGAGAGCCATTTTTATCTAGCAGTGTACAAGAACTGAGGCTTTTCTTGCTTGTTAGCTCACGAACTCTCTTATACATGAAGTATGAGTCGCCTCTCTTAAAATCAGCCTCACACTGTTAACATTTGTCTTTAATGTAGGTGCGATGGGCTCTACGGGTGGCTTTTTCTACAGCACGCTTCAACTGCTTATATCTGTCCCTGCTCTCTCTGTCTGACCTGTTATTGTGTTTTCGTTTCTCAGTACATAATAAAATAATTTCATTTGTTATCCAAGGCTTTTTATCACCCTTTTTGGTTCCTAGGGCGGACATCACTACTTTGCTGATGATCTTAGAGGAGTCTGTGACCAGTTTATCGATATCCTCTTTAGATAGAGTTACAGGAATATTAGAAAGAAGGTCCGATATTTGAGTAGACAGTTCATCGATGTAGGTTTGGCGAATTTGAGGGTCTTTGAGAAGATGTGTGTTGAAACGAGCGGGTCTATTATTCAGCTTTGAGGAAGATTTCAGGCGTATCTTTAGTGAAGACATGACCAGGGAATGGTCGCTGTCGAAATCGCCACCTGCGAGGGTGACAGTATCTAGCACAGATGATTTCCACCGCCTAGCGACGAGCACGTAATCAATAAGATTACGGATTTTTCCATCCGGTGAAGTCCATGTCGCCTTACGACGTTCTCTATGTTTGAAGAGAGTATTGGTAATGGTTAGATCACTGTCTCTGCAAAATTCAATGAGGCGTTCGCCCCTCTTGTTAAGTCGTCCAAGGCCAAATTTACCCATAACATCTTCATTTCCAGCAAAATCATTACCAACAATAGCATTGAAGTCGCCAATGACACCAACAAGGTCTCTTTTAGGAACTGCGTCAATTAAGCTTTGCAGTTGAAGGTAGAAATTGTCAGACTCTTCATCTGGTTTGCTGCAGTCAGGAGCGTAGACTTGTATGATCGTGATGTTGATCGGGGATCCCTTCATTCGTATCATAATCAACCGTTCTGACACAGGCGTTACGGAAATCAGGGATCTTCGTGCCTTAGTCGACATCAAAAAGCCAACACCTTGGCGATGGACGCCATCGGTTCTACCAGACACTATCAGACTAGCGTTGCCGATCCTTTCTTCGCCGGTGCTAGGGAGATGTGTTTCTGAAAGTCCCACAATATCCCATTTATATCGGTTTAGTTCTTTTAGGACAAGATCTATTTTGCCTTGTTTAGCAAGCGTCCTAACGTTCAGGGTTCCAACAGATAAAATAGATTTAGGAGAAAGCATAGCCTCCGGGTTTGGAGTTGTCAACACTGTTAAAGGGAGATTCTGGATCGTCAGTTCGTCGGTTGTCCCGGACGCGGTAACTTCGTCGGTTGCCCCGGACACGGTAACTTCGTCGGTTGCCCCGGACGCGGTAACTTCGTCGGTTGCCCCGTCGCGGTAGTATTGGTTCTCGTTCTTGATCGTTTGTACTTCATATTTTATAGGAAAAGAGGTTTCTTGGCTAATTTCAGGACGGCGGTAAGCCACTCCTCTCCATCCCTAGCAGGGGTCGGCTATATCTACTACCGATAATGTGCCCTTCTGGCGTCCTGCATCACCTGCAATTTTCCCATTGCTGGGAGAAGGTTTGTGACTGGCGGGACGTATCCATACGCCGATGGGCCCTGCCCAGTGCACATCAGAGGGTCCTTCCGCCTCCTCCGCCTGAACTTATGGCCCCTAGACGTGGGTGCTCTAGCTATATTTCAAGACCCCCAGAGACCGGGTCCTCCCTTGGTCCGCGCCTCCCTACCGGGAGGTGCCCTACATATCTACAGGACGTTCCCCTATCCGCCACCTGGGGACGCGCTGAGTGGCCTGGGAAAGGCCCCACTGATAACTCTGAAGTTCTCAGTGAAGTTCTCAGAGTTCTCAGTAGTTCTCAGCCCTTTTAATTTCCAATCAAATGAGCCCTTTTTGAAGTTTCTACAATCTATAAGCACTCTATGAAAATCTTATATTCCCTCAAGGTATAACTTACACCCCTTACATTGAAGGCTGGAGGGGGAGGGTTGCCATCCTCAAACAAAAAACTTCCAGAACTATCACCTTTGTTGAAAAATAATGGCTATCTAAAAAATTGATTGGATGGGTTTGGGGAAATGGTAGTTGTGAGAAGGGGGGGGTTGTTATCCTCCAATCATTTTCTACTATTACAAAGGCTGCTAGCCATTTCAATTTCCAATAGAATGAGCCCTTTTGCAACTTTCTACGACAAATTTCTCTGTAAAAGCCTTATTTGCCCCCTGGGCATAACCTACAACCCTTGCCCTGGAGGTTCCAAGAGGAGTACCTTCCTCAAATACCTAGTTTCAAGAACTTTAAACTACGTTAAACAAAGTGAATATCTCATATTTTGATTGCATGTGTTTTGGGATGAGAGAGGGAAGTTATTTGCCCTCCAATCAATCAACTATTAAAAGGGCAGTAGCCCTTTCAACTTCCAATCAGTTGAGCTCTTTTTGAAGTTTTTACGACAATGCTTTCTAATGAAACCTTATATGACCCCAAGGCATAGCTTAAAACACTTACCCTGAGGGCTCTGAGGAGGGGGACTTGTAATTTTCACAAACCAAATTTCTAGAGTTTTCGATTACGTTACACAAAATGTCTGTCTCAAAAATAATTATTTGAATTTCTAATAGTATAAGCCCTTTTTAAAATTTCTATGACAATACTTTATAAAAGAACTTTATATGCCCCCGGATTCACAACCCATGCCCTGAGGGATGTAAGGGGATTGTCTATATCAAAGACATAATTTCCTGATCTTTCAACTAAATTGAACAAAATGGCTATTTCAGCATTTAGATTGGATGTGCTTGAGGAAATATTGGGCATAAAAGAGGTGTTAGTAGCTTTCCAATTACTTTCGGGTATTATAAAGGGTACAAACCCTTCCAATTTTCTATCAGTCATAATTGGGAAAAAAAAATCCAGTCTCTCTAGCAATAACAATACCTGCCATAATTGTAATTGATGTATGTGAAATTCAAGCTGCAATATTGTGCTTTGCTATGTGTTCCACCATCTCTGCGCTAATGTACGCAGGGAAAAGCTTAATTAGACTATGGGGCCCCTTTGGAAATGAAATATTCGGCAGTGCAATTTATCAGTTACATTTAAAAACAATGAGTTTTCCCTATCAATATTAGGTTCCATATATACCAAAATATGGTCATCAATATATGATTAAGAATCCAAATTTGCCCTTTTGTTAACTTTTACTTTTCAATCAGTAATGCCTTATAAATAAATAAATGTTTTTGTCTGATATTGCAAGCTGGAAGTGGTTGCTAACAGAAAAGGTGCCTGCTTGCCTATTATCTTTGGGAGACTTTTTGAGAATACCAGAAATTGATTTTTATAATGAAAATACCGAAAAAGGGTATATTCCAAAATTTAGGAGAAGCACAATTTAACCTCCTCCCCCTTCTAGTTCGTGCCTGTGAAACTCTGAAAACTCATGCATAGTTGCATGTTTTTCCGATTTTAAGTAATTTAGAATCCAGCTTTTATAAACAGATCATGAACAGAAAAAAAGGGAATCATGACTGAACACCCATAGAGGCGGTTTTCATTTACTTTTTCATAATGATCTCTTGACGTTTTGAGTTTAATTATTGGTTTTTATTTTTTCTTATCTCAAGTTTATGTAGCCTTTTCGGAAAAAAAATCAGAATTTTTCAAAATAATTTTTGCTCCTTATTAATTTGCTAATGTTTCATGTCTTTGAAAATTCTATATTCCAAAATAATATCTTTTTCTTAAATGTATATTAAAAATATATGATAGTATTTTAACGACGTTATACCTTTTATAAAAAAAATTAACCTACGTTGCACTATAGCTTGATATACCAAATGTCTTTTTGAACGCATCCTTGATCAAACTTACCTGATCAATACAAAATTAGATAATTTACAGCGATTGAATGAAACAAAAAAAGGATTTGATAAATAAACACAGGTGCTGTTGAATGTGATTCTTTAAATTATTTTATTTTGGACTTAGAATGCAAATGAAATATTGGATTTAACCTTTACATATGAAACCAAGAAAGGAAAGGATGTAATAAATGAAAAATGAAATCAAATAGGTGAGAAAACGGACCTCTGGCAAGTCATCCTCAGTGCTAATTAGAAAAGTATAAACTATCTAAGTGAACATTACAAGAGGAGAAAATATACTTTGAGTTTCTTTTCTCCTCTTGTAGAGTTCATATCGAAAGGTTAGTTTTTTAATGACCAATGAGGGCGACTTGGCGGTGGTCATTGTCGAAATATTTCCTTATTCTTCGTTTTAATATTTTGCTAGGCTACTGACTAACCAAATCTCCGTTTTCTCAATTATTTAATTTTATTTTCTATTTATTATATCTTTCCTTTCTTGATTTCTTTGCAAATTTTGGTGATAGAACCTAAACTTGGCTTTCTTTTTTGAAGATAAAACTGATTTTTCGTTGAATTTAATTTAATCTAGGTCAAAATTGCACAAAATAATGGATACAGGCTGTGTGGAGGAGTAATACTCAACAGACGATGGATCATAACTGCAAAACATTGTTTAGAACTTTTTGGAACGTAAGTAAATATTCCACATTTTTTTTCTCCCTAAAAAAAATTGCAGACCCAAAGTCATGCCTAGGGTTAGTTGTGCACAGCAAAATATTAATTAACACTCCCCTCACTACTCAAATAAAAGCAAAAAAGCCGAATTAATAAAGGACTGTAAAGTCAGAAATATGCAAACCAAGTTTTTGTCAAAAATCGAATTTCCTTCAATTTTTGCTAGTTTTTGGTTTACTGAATGCTGTACCTGTCTTTGTAAAACTTATTATGTGGAAGAATTTTATTTTTTCAGATTAATAGGTAAATAAATTCACGTGAAGAAATGCATACATGTTCTTAGGTTCAAAAAATAACTTTATCAACATTTTTGAGTGGGAGCAAATATACGTAAAATAAATGGGACACCTTTTATGTTATCTGATTTGAAGCTGAATAAGAAGTAACTTTTAGCAATGCAAGAACCTTAGCTTTTTATGAATTCTATTCAAAAGTTGTATACAAAAATCAGACACACCGGTATTTTTAGAAGACAGTCTATTTTTTTCCAATATTCGGAAATAAAATGTCAAACATTTCTGACTTCCTCTGTCACTGTCAAATTCTTAGGATCAATGACCAAACCTGAAGAAAGATGCTCAGGACGTAAGCCATGTCTAAGTAATGAATTAATAGCTTTCTACTGCTTTTTAAAATATTTTGCACAGCATCAAATTTTCGAAAAATGATCATGAGATTTTACTCGGCAAAAAAGAGATTTAAAATTGTTCGTGTATTTCCGATAATTGATAATTTGCTTTTGAGATGCCAACCCTTTCTAATTTTTCACAAGTATCTTTTCACCTGCAACTTCTTAGCAACCTCTGGTTCGTAAACAGATTAAGCGGCTCAAACCTTTTTGCCTAGGATTGGTGTGGCAGAGAAGCATAAGTATTAAGAATGTCAGTCTCATCTAACTGTCTAGAAAGAAAATAAATAGGGGAAAATGTTGCCATTTGACGCAGATTCAGGAGTGGTAACTATTATTTCCGGTCGTATAAAAGTTTATTACGAAAATAAATCTATGGTGATTTTTGATGATTGTGTGCGTGCCTTTACAAAATATAACACACAAGTATTTAATAGTCCAATAAGAGAGTCATACTTACTACCGCCGTCTACCCTTTTTATTTATTCAAACACTTGGAAAACTTTAGGTTTCACCACTCACCTAAATATTTAGTGGACTTGATGATCACCTGTTAATCTTATAACAGTGTATTCCACCTTTAGACTAAAAGTGGCCAACTCTATTTGGACTAGGCTTCCCTTGTTCACTACCTTTGAGGCCAAATAAATTTAGTCCCAAGATTTCTTATACCAATTCAGAGGAAATTGTCCGTCACGGTTTAACCCAAAATCAATCCCAAAATTTTAAACCTTAGTTCTATGACTATTTTAATTTATTCCTGCCCTAAAAATGACGTAAGTAGTAAGCTGCAGGCTGGTCTTACGACTAGAAGTCCAAGGGCATGAATATACAGTGCAGTTACACGAGAAGAAAAATATGCAGTGCAGTATCAAGAATAAAAATTATACAGTGCAGTTTCACGGGCACATGGCTTACCATGGTCATTCGTCTATTACTAGAACATGTTCTTCTGGGTTTCATAGTCAAAATTAAACTTCCTCATATTACGTATTCAAGGTAGTATCATTGTAGAAATACCGGTTTTCACCTGGTAAGCAAATAATCAGCTTGAGATCGTCAAATTGCGTATTCAAAGGTTATTGAGCTTTCTGTAAAGAAATATTGGTTTCAGTTTGTAGGGTTGGACAATCATGTTTTTTTTCGTGTGAATAATGCTTTTACTAAAAATAAAGCCAAGTCGTGCATGTTTTTAATTCAAAAATTATCAAACAGTAATAAGCTGAAGGTACTTGAAACACTAAAGGTGAAGGTACCTTGCATCTTGTGTAGAATTGATGGCATATGATGTTAAATCTTATACCAAAAATAACAATATTTGCGAAAAAAGGACAGCATTTGCGAATTGAAGTGTATGTATGGTCTTAATTGATGATTGAATAATATGATTGAGAATGATCTTTATTCATTTATGAAGGTGGTAAATGATTGTATGATGGAGTGAGAATGATCTTAATTGATTGTATGAAGGTGGTAAATAAGGGGTAAACCGATTACCCTTAAAGTGAGCCCGAAGACGTTGTTAACTCACAGGCAATTTACCATACATTTGAAATAGCACCAATCTATGGAAATGATGAGCGATGAAAAAATGATCTTGTGAGTTGACCTAGCTCTACTTCTCCGATGTGTTGTATATAATACAAAGCACCATTTGAACACTGTTGTCATTATAAAATACGCTAAAATATTCTAGTATCCTAAGAAGTTCATACTAATAGAGATGTAGGTGGCAAGAAAAGAGTTTTAATAAAGAAATTAAGAAGAATCCTTAGAAATCCTTGCAAATCAAGTAGTGACACAAGTATGAGAATGAATCATCATGGATCGTAAGCGCCAATGACCCTAATAACCAAGAACATCAAACTCCAAAGGTCCTGTACCCCCAACCTACAGGAGCCCTCTCCTCCCCTACAACTTCTTGGACCCCCCACCACCATTTCTAATACTTTTTAAAGTTTTTCTTTTGCAACTGTGTGTGGATGCTTTCTTCTCTCAGTGCCTTTCTTTGTCAGTATGTGTGTCCGAATCTATATATTTGTGTAAATTTTTGTGTCTCTAACTCTCTAAGGCAGTATGCGTCTCTCTCACTTCCTTTGCTTGTTTTTATTGGTGGGTGTTTGCTTATATCGTATGTCTTTTTATCTTTCTCACTTCCTTTGCTTGTCCGTGTTTGGGAGTGTGTTTGCTTATCTAAATGCCTGTCTTTGTTGGTTTGTACGTCAGAATCTATGCTTGTGTTTTTATCTCTCTCACTCTCTTTGCCTATGCGTCTGGTTGTTTGTTTGCTTCTCCCTTTGACAGAAAAACCAACAAATACTTATTGGTTTGTCTGTCTAAATCTATGTATTTGTATGCATTTTTGACTCTCTCACTCTCTCTTCTTGTGATACTGGGTATGCGTTTGCTTCTCTCAGTGTCTGTCTTTGTCAGTTTTTATGTCTGAATCTATCTAGTTATATTTGTTTTGTCTCTCTCACTCCCATTGGCTATGTGTCTCGGTGGGTGTTTGCTTATCTCAGTGCCTATCTTTGGCAGTTTTTATGTCTGAATCTATAAATTTATATTTATTGTCATACTCTAAAAATAACGGACACATAAGAATGTAATATATAATATATTTTTAACGAAATAATACCATGCAGAATTTTAATACAAAAAATATATTATGACACATTATTAATATATCTCACTCTGTTTGTCTATGTGTTTGGGTGGATATTTGCTTCTCCCAGTGCCTGCGTATGTATGTTTTTATGTTTAAATCTATGTATTTTTGTGAGTTTTTGGACTTTCACTCTCTTTTCTTTTGAATCTGGGCAGATGCTTGCTTCTCTCAGCCCCTGTATTTGTAGGTATGTATATCTGAATCTATTTATTTGTATGTGTTTTTGTCTCTCTCACTCTCTAAGCCAGTATGTGTCTTGTTCACTTCCTTTGGTTGTGTGTGTGTGTGTGTGGGTGGATGTTTGCTTCTCTCAGTGCCTGTCTAAGTTGGTATGTGTGTCTGATTCTATATATTTGTATGTGTTTTTATCTCTCCCACTGTCTAAGCGAGTTTCGGTCTATCTAGCTTTCTTTGCTTGTGTGTCTGGGTGGGTCTTTGCTCATCTCAATGCATGTCTTTGATGGTCTGAATCTATTTATTTGCTAGTGTTTTTATCTCTCTCACTCCCCTTGCTTGTGTCTGTCAGTGCGGGTGTTTGCTTATCTCAATGCCTGTCTGTTGTTTTGTACGTCAAAATCTATATATTTGAATTTGTTTTTATCTCTCTCACTCTCTTTGCCTATATGTCGGGGTGGATGTTTGCTCCTCCCAGTACCTGTCTTTGTTGGTTTGTTTTTCTAAATTTATGTATTTTTATGTGTTTTGACTCTTTCATTCTCTTTGCTTGTGAATCCGGGTATGTGTTCGGTTCTCTCAGTTTTTGTCTTTGTCGGTTTGTAATTCTGAATCTATATAGTTATATTTGTTTTTGTCTTTCTCACTCCCATTGCCTATGTGTCTGGGCGGCTGTGTGCTTATTTCACTGCCTGTCTTTGTCGGTCGGTATTTAAGAATCTATATATTTTTATATGTTTCATACTCTAAAAATCAGGATCATATAACAATATAATGCATAATATATTTTTAATGAAATAATGCCCTGTAGAATATTAATGCAAAAATATATAATAATAACTTATTAGTATCAAAGATCAACTTTGGACATTGAATATGTCCTATAAAATAGTTCACCATGTTCTCTCTTGCTATTGTAACTATTGTTTTCTCTTTGTTCGTGATCAGTAGAATAATCATTATTCCATTTTGAGTCATACACAATTGTTACTGGTGTGTCACCGAGAGATAGAATGTGCGTTTCGTTTTTGGTATTATTTGGTTCATTGATTGTTTGATCAATGGTAGTAACGTTTGCTGGCACTTTGTTTTTCATCAATTCATCTATATATTCCCTAGTGATGTTTTCTACCAATGCCATTTTTATTTTTCAGGCAATTTCACTGTCTATTACAAAATTATGTTTACACAGGTAACAGTTTCGGCATGTAGATAAGATATGGTTTACGATATTTGTAGATGAGTAGGCCTTTCTTTTACTCTTTGCTTTCATTTGAATGCTAATACCTAAAAGCTGACGATATGCTTTAACACTAGGTAATATGTTACAAATTCAGAACGATCCTTGGAAATCCTTGTAAATCAAGTAGTGAGACGATTATGAGTATGAATTATCATGGACCGTCAGCACCAAATGACCCTAACCACCAAGGACATCAACCTCAAAAGGTTCCGTACCCCTAATATCCATCTGTCCTCCCCTCTCCTCCAAGTTCTTGGCCCCACCCCATCTCTTATACTTTTTTAAAAGTTTTTTTGCAACTTTTTTTATTTTATTTTTTAACGTTTTTCAACTTTTTTTCAAATTTTGTTTACATATCATAAAATGACATGAAAAATATTTAAAACATAAGGACTCGCATTTAATATTTTCGAAACTCAAAGTGAGAATGGTATGGATATGTTAGTCATGACTTTTAAATTAGAAAAAAAATTTTGTTGTTATACTTTTTTCTTGAATTGAAATTTTTTTGAACTGAAATTATTCAACCCTTTTTATACGCATCGTAAAATCACATGAAATATGCTTCGATAAGCAAACAAATGATATCTCTAAAAAGTGAAAATAAAGTATTTTATGAAAGTGTGTTCACAAGATTGCGTTATTTCAGCATTTAATGCTGACAAGGAGAAGTATTTAACTATGAAAAAAGTAGAAGCAGTAGTACTATCTGAAACGTATGCGATTTTATCCGTGTAAAAATAACGTTGTAATAGACAGCGAAACAACCGAAAGAATAAAAAGGGTATAGGTAGAAAATACCACTAAGGAATATAAAGATAAATCAGTGAAAAACAAAGCGCCAGCACATGTTACTACCATTGATCAAGCAGTAAATTAACCAAATAATACTAAAGATGAAACGCATTTGGAACCTGTCAGTGACACACCAGTAAAATTTGTGTATGACTTAAAATGGAATAATGATCATTTTCCTGATTACGAGCTAAAGGCAGACAATAGCTACAATACCAATAGAGAACATGGTAAACTATTTTATAAAAGAGATTCAAAATGTCCCAAGTTGATAATTGATATCAATAATGTATCATAATATATTTTTATATTAGCATTCTACATGGTATTATTTCATTAAAAATATATTATGCATTAGATTGTTATGTGTTCATTTTTTTAAAGTCTGAAAACACATACAAATATATAGACCCAGACATGCAAACTGAAAATGACAGGCACTGAGATAAACAAACACCTGCCCAGACACATAGGCAATGGGAGTGTGAGAAACAAAAATAAATATAACTATATAGATTCAGACATATAAACCGACATAGACATTGAGAGAAGCAAATACATACCCAGATTCACAAGAAGAGAGAGTAAGAGAATCAAAAAACCCTAGAAATACATAGATTTAGACATTTGAATCAACAAATACAGGCACTCGCAAAAAAAATGCAAATACATAGACTTTGACATACAAACCAACAAAGACAGGCATTAAGGGAAGGAAACAACCACCCAGACACACAAGCAAAGAAAGGGAGAGAAAAAAACACATACAAGTATATAGATTCAGACGCACAATCCGACAAGAGTAGGCACTGAGATAAGCTAAAAACCCGCCCAGACACATAGTCAAAGAGAGTGGGAAAGAAAAAAAATACAAGTATATAGATTCAGACATACAAACCGACGAAGACAGGTGCCGGGAGAAGTAAAAATCCACCCAGACACATAGCCAAAGAGAGCAAAAGAGATATAAACACTCGTAAATATATAGATTTTGACATACAAACCAATAAAGACAGGCATAGAGATACGCAAACAACCACCCAGACACACAAGCAAATGAAGTGAGAGAGACAAAAACACATATAAATATATAGATTCAGACATATAAACCGACAAAGACAATCACTGAGATAAGAAAACAACCACCCAGAAACGTAGGCAAAGAGAGTGAGAGAGCCAAAAATCAATACAACTATATAGATTCAGACATACAAAGTGCCGAAGACTTGCACTGGGAAAAGTAAGCATCCGCCCAGGCACATATACAAAAAGAGTGAGAGAGACAAAACACATACAAACACAAAGATAAAGACATATAAACCAACAAATACAGGCACTGGGACAAACAAACATCTGCCCACACACAGAGGCAAAGAGAGTGAGAATATAGATTCAGATGTAAAAACTAATGTCATAATCTATATATTTATATGTGTCTTTGTCTCTCTCACTCTAATTGCCTATGTCTCTGAAAAGATGTTTGCTTCTCCCAGTGGCGGTTTTTTGTTGGTTTCTATGTGCGAATCTATGTATTTGTATGCATTTTGACTCTCTCACTCACTTTGCTTATGAATATGGGTGGTTGTTTGCTTCTCTTAGTGTATGTCTTGATCGGTTTTTACGTTTGAATCTATGCTCTTACCCTCTTTTTCTGTGTGTTTGGGTGGATTCTTGCGTATCTCAGTGCCCGTGTTTGTCGTTTTGTGTGTCTTAATCTATATGTTTGTATTTGTTTTTGTCTCTCTCACTCTCTTTATACATGTGTCTGAGTGGATGTTTGCTTCTCCCAGTGAATATCTTTGTCGGTTTGAATGTCTAAATCTAAATAGTTGTTTGTGTTTTTGTCTCTCTCACTTCCTTTGCTTGTTTGTCTTGGGGGGTGTTTGCTTATCTCATTGCCTGTCTTTGTCGGTTTGTATGTCAAAATCTATATATTTGCATGGCTTCATATCTCTCTCAATCTCTTTGTATATGTGTCTGGGTGTATTTTTGCTTCTCCCAGTGTCTTTTTCAGTTTGCTTGTCTAAATCTATGTATTTGTATGGGTTTTTGACTCTCTCATTCTCTTTGCTTGTGAATCTGGGTATGTGTTTGCTTCTTTCAGAGTTTTGCTGGTTTGTGTGTCAAAATCTATTTATTTGCATGTGTTTTCATCTCTCTCTCACTCTCTTTGCCTGTGTGTCCGGGTGGATGTTCGCTTTTCCTAGTGCGTGTGTTTCTCGTTTTTTATGTCTCAATCTCTGCATTTGTATGCGTTTTTACCTTCTCACTCTTGTTGCTTGTAAATCTTGGTATGTCAGTACCCAGCTTCTCTTATTGCCTGTCTTTGTCAGTATGTATGTCTGAATCTATATATTTGTATTTTTTGCCTATCTCAGTCTCTAAGTCAGAGTATGTCTCTCTCACTTTCTTTTTTGTGTGTGTGTGTGGATGTGGGTAGATGTTTGCTTCTCTTAGTGCCTGTCTTTGTAGGTAAATATGTCTTAATCTATATATTTGTCTTAGTTTTTTCTCTCCCACCTCTAATCCAGTGTTTGTTTCTCTCATGCTTGTGTGTCTGGGCTGGTGTTTGATTATCTCAAAGCCTGTCTTTGTTGGTCTTCATGTCTGAATTTATATATTTGCAGATATTTTTATCTCTCCCACTCTGTTTGCCTATGTGTCTGGGGTTGATGTTTGCTTCTCCCAGCGCCTGTTTTTGTCAGTTTGTATGTCTAAATCTAAGTAATTGCATATGTTTTTTGACTCTCTGACACTTGTTACTTGTGAATCTGGGTATGTCAGTACCCAGGTTCTCTCAGTGCCTGTCTTTGTCCGTATGGTTGTCTGAATCTATATATTTGTAAGTTTTTGGTCTCTCTCACTCTCTGTCAGAGTATGTCTCTTTCACTTCCTTTGCTTGTGTGTTTGTGTGTGGGTTTGGGTGGATGTTTGCAACTCTCAGTACCTGTCTTTGTCGGTATGTATGTCTGAATCTATATATTTGTCTTAGTTTTTGTCTCTTCCACCTCCTGTTCAGTGTGTGTCTCCCTCATTTCCTTTCCCTGTATGTCTGGGCAGGTGTTTGCTTCTCTCAATGCATGTCTTTGTTGGTCTCTATGCCTGAATTTATATGTTTTTGCAGTTGTTTTTATCTCTCTCCCTCTGTTTGCTTAAGTGTCTGGGGTTGATGTTTGCTTCTCCCAATGCTTGTTTTTGTCGGTTTGTATCTCTAAATCTGTGTATTTGTATGAATCTTTTGACTCTCTCACTCTCTTTGCTTGTGAATCCGGGTATATGCTTGCATCTCTAAGTGCTTGTGTTTGTTGGTATGCATGTCTGAATCTTTATATTTTTATGTGTTTTTGTCTCTCTCACTCTCTAAGCCAAAGTGTGTTACTCTCTCACTTCCTTTGCTTGTTTTGTGTATCTGTGTGGGTGAGTATTTTCTTCTCCCAGTGCCTGTATTTGTTGGTATGTATGCATGAATCTATATATTTGCCTTTGATTTTGTCTCTTTCACTCTCTAAGCCAGTCCGTGTCTCTCTCACTTCCTTCGCTTTTGTGTCTGGGCTAGTGTTTGCTTATCTCAATGTCTGTCTTTGTTGGTTTGTATGTCAAAATAGATATATTTTCATGTGTTTTTATTCCTCTCACTCTCTTTGTATAAGTGTCTTGGCGGATGTTTTCTTCTCCCAGTGCGTATCTTTGTCGGTGTTTGTGACTAAATCTATGTATTTTTATGCATTTTCACTCTCTACCTCTCTTTGCTTGTGAATCTGGGTATGTGTTTGCTTCTGTCAGTGTCTGTCTTTGGTGGTTTGTATGTCTGAATCTATATTTTTTATGTGTTTTTATTTCTCTCAATCTGTTTGCCTATGTGTCTGGGTGGATGTTTTCTTCTACCAATACCTGTCTTTGTCAGTTTTAATGTCTGAATCTATTTATTTGTGTGCGTTTTTTTACTCTTTTCGTTCGTGAATCTGGGTCTGTGCTTGCTTCTCTCAGTGACTGTCTTTGTTGGTCTCTATGTCTGAATCTGTATATTTGTATTTGTTTTGTCTATGCAACTCTCAAAACCAGTGTGTGTCTCTCTCTTTCTTTGCTTTTGTGTCTGGGGGGGGGGGGTTATTAGCTTATTTCAATGCCTGTTTTGTTGGTCTGCATGTCTGCATCTATATACATTTGTAGGTGTTTTTATCACTTTCCCTCTGTTTGCTGTTGTGTCTTGGCGGATGTTTGCTTCTTCCAGTGCCAGTGTTTGCTGGGTTTTATGTCTAAATCTCAGTATTTGTACGCATTTTTTGACTCTCTCACTCTTTTTGCTTGTGAATCTGAGTATTTTCTGGCTTCTCTCAATGGCTGTTTTTGTTGGTTTGTATGTCAGAATGTTAGTATTTGCATGTGTTTTTATCCCTCTCACTCTCCTTACCTAGGTGTCTGGGCAGATGTTTTCTTTTACTGGTGCCTGTTATTTTTGGTTTTTCTGTCTAGATCTATATATTTGTGTGCGTTTTTTAATCTTTCACTGTCTTTGCTTTTGAATCTCGGTAGGTGTTTGCTTCTCTCTGTGTCTATCTTTGTCGGTTTGTATGTCTGAATCTATATTGATAGATTTGTTTTTCTCTCTCTCACCCCCATTGCCTTTGTGTCTGGTCGGGTGTTTGCTTATCTCAGTGCCAGTGTTTTTCTGTTTCTGTGTCTCAATCTATGTATCTGTATGTGTTTTCTTACTCTAAAAATATTAAACACACAAGAATGTAATGCATAATATATTTTAATCAGATAATACCATGCAGAAAATTAATACAAAAAATATATTATGATATATTATTAATATCAATGATCAGCTTTGGACATTTTCAATTTGTTTCATAAAAAAGGTCATGATGTTCTCTCTTGGTATTGTAACTATTGTCTTCTCATAGCTCGTAATCAATAGGATAATCACTATTCTATTTTGAGTCATACACAATTTTTACTGGTGTGTCACCGACATGTTCCTTCAGTGTCGTGATGGTAACTAATAGACCTTTTTACTATTCACGGAAAGATATACTGATTTTTCATTGTCAGAAATATCTTTGACTACACGCTGATCCTCGGGTGTATTTTGATTAAAATCCAATAGGAAGTGGCCATAGGGTTTATTAGGTGCGTGATTGTATGCTGAGAGCAGAAATTTTGGTGCCCCGGGGAATATTTGTTTACTGAGAGTTATTACCTAGTTAGAATCATGAACAGCTCTATAGATGATATAGTAGGTGCAGTTGAATGCAAGTATTTGTATACACTTGCTCTGACGAAAGAAGTTGTGTAGAAATAGAGTAATCGAAATCTGTTCATGATGAGGGCGAACAGTGAACATTTGTAGGATTTCCTGGGACCATTTTTCAATGGATTCAGCTAAATCGTCAATAATCAGCCAAGTGTTTGGTTCAATAATGTTGTAAACATCAAGTCTCTACATGAATTGTATCTGTACTAACCCCGATTTGCCAATTGCTTTTATTTTATCGTACGACACCTGCCAAATACTGTAGAAACAGTAGATTTTTTTTGGCCTTTCCACAAACATTTTATCACAACTTTTAATTATTTTCGTTAAGAGTGTCGTTTTGCCCGAAAAAAGAAACGATCTGAATGGCGTTTTAAATTGATACATGTTCCCTTCAACAACTCACCTACAACTAACTGTTGACTATAGCTGTCTAATGACTAAATAATTTCCCTAGTAGAACACCGTTCAAGAATAATGAGAACAAAATCAATAAAGAATAACATTTCTTTTGTTATTATTAACATAAAAAACAACACTTTACAAATAATACATTACAGAAAAAACACATGAAACAAGAAAAATACACTTAAGATTTTTTTAAATTTATTTATAAAAAAATACAACATTTATTTTAAAAATGCACTAGAAAAAAACACTTTAATAATTATACCTTTTTTGTTTATAAACATACAATATTTAATGAAAAAAACACTTACGATAATATCACTTTTTTACACAATTTTTTGAACATATTAACATGGATATTTACAAGAAAACCCTGCTCTAAGTAAAAAAAAATACCATTGCTGAAGGTACCCTCCGTTGACGGCCGGCTGGGTTTCCGAATGTCCCCACGGGTGACAAGCCCCCCAAGGTTGTAGGAAATTGGTTTTATTGGACTTTACTCAAACCGACTCTTTCACTATGGCTAACACATTCGGTTCGGTCGGAAGTTAAATAGTGCACCAGGGGGAAGGTACTCATACCGTCTTGACAAAAATAGACCTTGTCGGAAATGGTACTCATGGCAATTTTTTCTATTTTTTCAGTGAAGTTCCTGTAGTTTAACAAACAAATTGTCAACAATTTTGCTGGTGGAATTGTACTTTCAACAATACAATTCCTATAGACGTCCATGTCAAAAATTCTTATCCACATAGCACCTGGGTGCTCCTTTTGCAACGTTTTTGATTTCCTCGTCGTGTTTCAGTATAAATCACACGTTCGGACATACAAAAATATCACGGAAAATCATGTCACTTCCTGTTTCTGATTTTGAAAATAAAAGTTGATTTGGCACCGGAAGTTTCACTAGCCTGGGTAGACTTCCCCAATTCAGTTGGTGTAGTCCATCCGAGAACTGATGATTTCACCGTCCACCAAATCATCAAGTAGGTTTTGAGTTTTTACTTTTAACAGTAGAGAATCTGTGGCCCCATAGCAGACCTCTACTCGTCCCTTCTCCGGCCAACGTACCCTAGCCCTATTGTAGTAGAATTTCAACATGAGCTTTTCAGAGATCTTCAAGATCGCAATGCATGCAAATATATTTTTATTAACGCAATGCTTTTTTTCCTATTCAATAGTCCCATGTTCGGGCCAATTATTGTAAAGGAAGTTTAGTTTGGATCTGCAATAATTCGAACACATTGTTTGAAATTGGTCACGACATCACAACGATTTCTATTTCGAACACTTTCGTACATTTTACTGAAAGCCGAAATTTAAAATGAGCTTATAGATTTTTTTGGCTATTGTCTTCGCTTCAGAACGTTTCTTGACAAAAGTTTCAACAAACATTTTCAGATAGGGTTTTTGACTAAACTGGATGGCTCTATTAACCTTTGTAACATTGAAACTGTTGTTGCACATCCATTTTAAAGCCAAATCCTTCATATTGAGTAAACACTCACCCCTACCCCTCCTCACCCAGTATAAAGTATCTATAATAAAGCTGAATCAATGCTATATTTCACCATTTTTATGTTATCAATTACTTTGAAAATAATTGAAGAGAAAAAAAGCCCGATAAATATTCAATAGTTAGTATAGCGCACATAACGTAACGTTTAACTAATAACAATAAAATATCATATAGAAATATTTGTCAAGGAATTGCGAATAGTTCAGCAAGAAGCAATAACCTATTTCTCCTGAGGCATTTCAAGTAACATGTTTACCGGGTACTAAATCCGCACGATTTTCATCCCTTCAAAACTTATTCCCCCTTCTAGTATTATATTGACTAAATACTTGCCTACCCCTCACCCAATGTAGAGTAGCCAAAATAGAGCTTAACGTTGTTCTTCCCCTCTACAATTGCATAATCCCTAACACCAAAAAGAGAAAATATCAACTAGAATGATAAGAATCTCGAAAGAGTCTATTGACCACAATCATAAAAAGAAATGATTTACGAAATTATTATAATAGTTTCAGAATATCTACTCCTACTTGTCTCGTAATTGTAAAACTATAGCTTAGTTTTTTTCTAAATGCGCGAATGATAAATAATTTTTTTAAATCCTATTGAAAAATATACATGTCATCTACAAAAATATACAGTTAGAACCGAGCTATGCTTAGTATATGAATTGTATGTGAGTCTTGTATCTGATTTGACCAACTCACTAAGAGGTGCGCTGATCCCCGAGATGTAAGTTAATTACTTCTTGTGAAGCTGAACTGAAAATACAAGAGATTAGATTTTGACACGGGGAGTATTGTTTTTTTTATCTTTGTTACATTGATGCCATCTCATAGCCAAATATAAAAGTTAAACGAAAAGCAACGTGTTTAAAAAAGGAATTTGCTAAGTGAAATTATGAGCACGTTATAAACTTGAAAACTATCTTATAAATGGGGCTTACCGTGGAAGTTACAGGTAGGTCGGTAGAACCAGTTCGTGGTGCCAAGCAAATTACACTTCTCCTCGCTATGTTAATGATTCTGATTATGTCCGTGTCAGTTCTAACTGGGCTGGTATCCATCTTTGACCACTTTTGACATGATGTTTGAATATCAGAGTTCTGGAAATAAAAGTTAATTTCAATTTTTCACTAGGTAATTTGTAGCCTTATAGGCTTAAATCACAATCTACTGAAACGCATAAAAGAAAGAACGATAGTCCTTGGTAGAGCCTAAGCCAAATATATTTTAAATACAATGCCTAAGGAAGAGAAATGAAAAATAATTTTGATTATTTTGCTCGTCTATTTTTTATTCAGAATATTAATGGGGGTCAACCCTCCCACTCCAAATACATTAACGATGTTGTTTGTATTTAAAGAATACGTATTGTTCAATTATAGGCTTAAAAGCATGATATTTCTGTAAAGTACATAAGAAATATTTAGAACCGAATAGCCTATACCTGTATGGAATGCAGTAAAACATATTATTAAAAACAATATATGAAAAAAAATACAATTTTGATTATTTAGTCTGTTTATCATTTATTGAGAATATTAATGGGGGCGCCCCTTCCCCAAGTCCTCTTTTTTTCTAAAATAATTACCCTGATTATCAGCTGAGTAGATGATTTTTCTTCGATTGAATTCACCTAATTAAGACTGCAGTGAAATATTATTAGTAAAATATTATAAGTATTTGAAGAATAGTGACTTACCTTCATAATTCTTCTGCTGTCCATTACAAAAACTAGTAAATTTAATAATAAAGGGTCATCGTTTTAACTGATTTTTTCAACTGATCTAGAAAACTAATTGCATCCTAATTTATACTGAAAGAACAGGAGCATAAATCCTCCAGCTGTAAACCAGTATTTTTACAATAAGACCTTCCTTTGAACATGCAATATACGGAAGTTTAATTTTGAATATTGAACGGTGAAAGAAAAAACATGTTATGATGAATGGATGAACGAACTTGCTGATGTATATATCCTCTAAACCTGTCTATTTGCATTACACAATATCGTCCCTAGTTCCAAAATGTTTGATCACTTTGCTTGGAAAGGTACCAAGGAACATAATCTACTCAAATAGCAAGGGAAGGAACATAATGTCCCCAAAAAGAACAGAAAGGAACTTAGTGCCATAGAAATGGAATGTAGTACTCTACTATTGGCCTGTGTAGGATTTTATAAAAAAAGAAGCGGGGGGGAGTTGATGAAATCTGGGAAAATAAGGAATTTTTTTCTTCTAATAAACAATTATTGACTGGACTGGAAACAATCGCCGGTCACTGCAAGCAAAAGCTTTCTGAACCCATTCGGCTCTTCAAAGGAGTTCGGCAACGATCTGCTCTAAGCCCTATCATCTTAAAGTCTGCGATTTACTCTGTAACTAGATTCGTTCGTGGGACCTTCTTTTTGGAGAGCTTGGATCTAAGTTTCATTTCTTATGCAGATGACTTTAACTGCTCCTAAGCAGCACGCTGAGGGGTCTACAAGAGAATCTTCGTCTTTTAGTGACCCTATACAGAAGAATAGGACTACGAGTCAACATTGAGAAAACCGAATTTATCGTTTTTAGCGGCACCAACTCGACCAATTCCAATCTTGTCCTTGACGGTATCAGAATCCAGCAGTCCCAGTCCCTAAATTACCTTGGTATCACGTATGGCCAGACGCCTAGGTCAGCTAGAGGCTTGTTGGCTGAATCAGTCTGTAAATCTATCCGCTCAGCATATGGAAAAGCTGTCAAATGCAAGTGGTCATTTAATCGATTTATTAAGTCAAAACTATTCAACGCCGTCGTCTCTCCTGCCATCTGGTATATATCACCCTTGTGGGAAATGTTGTCCCTCACCGAGCGTCAAAAAATACAAACCACATACTAAAGATTTTCAAATTTTTTTCTGGGACTTCCACTAAGATTTTCTAATAGGGAGATCTCATCCATATATGGAATCCTTGATCCATCAACCAAGGTGATTGATCTAGAACGGAGAGCCTCAAGACGATCCCTCAGTAAACTCTACGACTCACTGCTGACTCAACTGTTTCTGTGAATGAAGTACCTGTATTTAATTTTTAGTGTTGAACATGTTTTTCTTCTTTTTTTTGTTTCATTTTGTGCTCCGCTTTTTTCTCCATTTCTCCATTGTAAGCGGGCATAAATATATATATATATATATATATATATATATATATATATATATATATATATATATATATATATATATATATATATATATATATATATATATATATATATATATATATATATATATATATATATATATATATATATATATATATATATATATATATAACTGGTGGAATAGGTGTGATGGTTTCAAGGGTGGACCCAGGATTTTGTAAGGGGGGTGCAAAATAGGTTGATCCGATAAAATTACGTTAAGGGCAAGTTTAATTAATGCAAACTTGCGTTAATTAGTTAAATTATACTACTTTAGACTACTTTAAAGGGGTACCCCTCGCCCCCCTCTGGATCCAGCACTAGATGGCTTATCATTTTTTTTTAAGTCGTGATATTTGTTTCCTCAGATTGTAGTTCCTGTGCTACTTGAAAAGGCTAGTGACCTGTTTTGGCGGAGAGCCAACATAAGACTAGTTTCGTTTTCAATCGATGCTATCGTATGAAATGGGCAGAACTTTCTTGAAATTTTAACAATAAACACATCTGTTTGAAAATCTTTGCACTTTGTGAATTTAGATAGCAATAAGGGTTTCTGATTGAGCCAATTTTAGGACTTGGATTCTAACAATTGGTTGCTTTGGTAAAAGTAGCCACAAAAACCCTATCCAAGAAAATGCCAAACGTCTGTTAAGAAATGTTTCTCGTCAAATTCTTAGGGAAGTGTCAGAAAATTTAAGGACATCATACATTTTAGTGGCAGATCCAAACTTTTACGGGTCTTTACCATAAAAAAGTTCCTTTTATAGAGTATTCTTCCAGTTTGTTTACCAGAAAATAAATAAAATACATTTCTTACTGCTGAGTCTGCTTTTTTGTTAGGGATTAATTTTTTAGGGGTAGGGGGCAACTGCCACTTCTGGACTCCAGTTTGCCCCCAAAGCTGAAATTTAGTTTCTCCAAAAATCTTGTCAAAACTAATATAAGCCTCCATAATTTAAAGAAACGGGCCAGTTTTCTTTGATAATTCCTTAAATTTACGGTACTATGAGGCTTTTTAATTTCTTATTGACATTTTTACTTAGTCTGGGAAGGTTTACTCCACTTTCCTCTTCCCCTCCCAAGGGTTTTGACGAAATAAAACCCCTGTTTTAAGTGCAATATCTTACTGACGCAAGATATAACTAATAATATTCCCGTAGATATGAGAAATACCTTTCAAATGAGCCATTTAAAGTCACTCTGAAAAGTTCTGGCAGCCCTGTAGTCCCAGTTTTCCACTTGAGACGAAGCATCCAAAATGCTACTTTTTAGTACTATTTGGAACTTTCTGATGGTGAAATTTATAGGAAGGAAGAAAGTATGTATGAGCAATATCTTTTGTATGCACTACTAGAAATGTGTCTAAAACACAGGCAATAGCAAACGCCCAATAACAATACGTCCATACCAATAAGGCGTGATATTAATGCGTCTGATACCAATATACCGTAGAGCCCTTTCCCAAGGGACTATGGAGGATCATATCATCACTAAAGCCTTAGATATTCAACTTTTGAACAACGTTGAAGGAAATGGTTATCTCAAAATTTTGATTGGATGATTTTGGTGGCAAGAGCTAGTAGGGGGAAGGGGCGAATTGCCCTCCAATATTTTTGGTCATTAATACTTTCACTTAGAAATTAAATTTACTTTCGAATAAGCTACGACGCATCTCTTTATGATACTCTGCGCACCCCCTAACCCTGCTAGAAAAAAAAATTGGTGACACATTAGTGTTACAGATGCAAAAAAAGTTATTTTCCTTGTTGTTCATAGAGGAAGACTGCAATTTTGCTGTAACTGGTGTTTGATCATGTCGATTACAAGGGCATACTTTTGATTATGACCTAATACCATTTCTGAAAGGTATCTGGTTTCTTTTTAATCAGCGTAAATTTTTTTTTCGCAATAGACTTTTAGTTTTAAGATACACCGAAATAATAGTTACCATTCCTGAATCAGTACCAGATGGCAATTTTTTTAATAGGTAGATTTTTTCTAAACTCGGTTCTTAAGTTTTGGTTACAATGGGCTGTGGTTCGCTCTTTATTAGGTTACAGCTACCGCTGCAACCATTATGGTTTATATTTCTGATAGTACAAGGACATTTAAAAAATATTCAGCATTTTGTAGGCTAAATTATCACTAATTTTTCTATTACAGTGGATTTTTCAACACACAATTGTTAAACATTATTCCTGATTACAGCAATTTTTTTTCAAGATTACCTCTTTTAATGTGAAATCCCTTCTCCAGGTAATAGTTTCATCCTTTTAGATTATTAAACAGAAAAAAGTTGTTTTTACCTGAAAATAAGGAGCGGTATTAAGACTTAAAACGAATAGAAATTATACTGTATCGCATGGGTAAGAGACTCTCCCCTCCTCAACACCTCGCTCCTTAAATTCTAAGTTCTTTATTGCGTAAAAAAATGAGTTTGTGAGACAGAGTCAAACTTTAGTGCAATAGGAAAGGCATTGAGGAGGGGAAAGCCCCTCTTCAACATATTTTTGATCCGGCGACTTTGGGAAAAAACGATCGTACAAGGAGCCTAGTTGCACTCCAATTTTTTTGGTCACTTAAGAAGGACCCTAAAATTTTTAATTTCCGTTAGAATTAGTCCTCTTAGGATGATATTTCATGAACACTGGGTGAAAATGTTCACCCCAGAAGAAAAATACGCATCCGTGATCTTTATTTTGGCTAAAAACACAAAATTCAACATTTTTACAGATAGGAGCTTGAAACTTCTATAATATCTAGGAGTTGATACGCTGAAACTGATTGTGTAGTTTTCATTAAGACTCTAAGGGCTTTAGAAGTGTTTCTCTTTTTTTGAAAATAAGGCAAATTATCTTCGTTATATAGCCATCGTTATTATCAAATCAATGCTTATGCTGCTAAGTATGCTAGAATTTTCCAAGATCGATTTAATATCTTCTTTTTCTTTTTCTTCTTTTGTAAATAGTATTGCAAGAAGGCTAGCAGTACTATATTCCTTAAATTTTTGAAGAGTTTGCTTATTGGTAATAAGACTTTTCGAGAAGTTTGATATATTTAAAAAGCTGTAAAGGTTGCTTTCAAATAATAAAAGTCCTGTAAGATTTATAACCATATCACAAATGAAACCAAGTAGATTATAACTTTTTCCTTGAATTATAATCTACTTCCCTGTGCTATCGACTTGAACAAATGAAACTCAAAGAGGAAAGAAAATAACAAAATGAAAAATAAAATCTAAATGGTGAAACAATGAAGATTTGTCAGCCAGTGGAAAACAATGAAGAAGAAGAAATAAGCAAATATCTCGATAAGGACCACTGCCGAGTCGTCCTCAGTTCTAAACAAAAAAAAGAGAAGAAAAAGAAACTAACTAAAATCGAACCTTCCTATGTTTACTTGTCAACGACAGAACACAAACTAAATAAGAACCAGGTCTAAGAATGTATTTATATCAACTTGAACTGGACGACTATGACTTTACAACTTGAGCTATGGTAATGCTCTTTTACTCTGTTCAAGATACAAGTGCGATAGTAGGTTTCATGCAGTTGTCACTATTGCATTCAATTCCTTCTCCTTTTATTTTGTTGTTGCTGCTGTTGTTCCAGCAGCAGCAGCAGTAGAATCTTGAAGAGATATTTCCTTCGTGGGGGTCAATGACACTTACATTGATTTTTGTCTCACGATGGGGTTTATATTTGTTCAGGCGATGAAGTGCATCTTCAATTAACACTAGGTTTTTATCATCAGCAGTATTTTTATCATTAATAAATTTGCATAGATTGTCCTCAAAGTGTTCGATTGGTGAAAGGACGAGTTATATTGGGGTTGATTTGTAGGGTTTAGCCATACAGACAAAACTGTTTACAGGTCATGCGATTATTGGTAGTACAAGTGTAAAAAAATTACCACCCGCCCGAAGAAGACATTTTCTTTAATAGTCTTTTCCTTTGTTTTTGCAATTCATGGCAAGTACAGTGGAATGAAGTTGCATTGTCTGTGGTCTAACATCTTGTGGGAACGGTACTTTACCCTCGGTTTAATTTAAGCAAAGTTTAGATATTAGATAGATAAATTCTTTCTTAATGCAATGTTTGAGCATGGCTTTTCTAGATGGTAGTTTTGAAGTGCTTAGAGCAGAATATAAGTATCCATTTTCATGTAGTTTCTTCAGTGTCATGATGGTTACTAATAACCTTTTTTTCACCGAAAGTTATACTGTAATTTCATTGTCAAAAATACAAATGACGACCCGCAAGCCCCCTAGTGCATCCTGATACAGCCATAGGGTTGTTTTTTGCCTGACTGTATGCTCAAAGGAGAAGTTTTGGACCACTACGATATATTTGCTTATTGAGAATTATTGAAAAACTTGAATCACGAACAGCTCTGTAGATAATATAATAACTATAGTTTAAAGCAGGGGTTTTCATGCACTTACTAAACAGATAGTTTAGAACTAAGACTATGAAAATGTTCATAATGTGAGCGAACAGTAAACAATTGTAGCATTTCTTGACACTATTTTTCCGTAGATCCAGCTATATCATCAATAATCAGCCAAGAGTATGGCTCAATGCTACTGAAAATATCAAGTCCCCACATAAATTATGGGAGCATAGATGTAGCAGCAGCAATGGTTTTTATTTGGTCATATGACTCTTGCCAAAAAATGAAACAATAGTAGATTTTTTTTTGTTTTACCAAGAACATTCTATTGCAATTTTTATTTATTTTAGCTAAAATTGTTTTTTTCCCAGACATTGACGGACCACAGAGAAACGATCGGAATGGTACTTTTAATTGATTCACACAGTTGATACAGTGCAACCGTTGGACTACAACTACCTGTAGACCATACTTATCTAATGAATAAATGATAATAATAATTTCACCTAAACTAAAGTGTACCTAGTATGATATTCAGTAAAAACAAGATCAGCAACAACAACAACAATTTAGAATCATATTTTCTGCTATTAGAAATTTACAAAAGCAACAACAACTATTTGTTAATGCACACATATGTAATATCACAGTTGATTGTATGATAAGTGAGAATAGAAAAAATCAACATGGTTTACAACATATATTGCACTCGATCTGAAATACGGTAGTGTCCATGGGGGACACCATCCTCACGTACATAGACTTTATCAGTTATGGCTGACATGAAATTTTTCTCTACTCTAACTGTATAGGTCTTAAAATTGTATAGAACGAATCGACATTACTTTTGCTATTGGTACTAAGCTACTTTCCAAAATGTTTCTATAGACACTCATGTCAAAATTTTATTTTATATATTGTGTAGGCATACCATTCTAAGCTTTTTTATATCCTTATTGTGTGTTTCTGCACAATATAACTTCAGACCAGGGAACACCCCATTGGAAATTAAATCGCTCCCCATCTCCCATTTTAACATCATCAACTGATTTTGGGCCTTGCGTTTCAAAGACTCAGAATAGGGTTATCCGGATTTCTGATATCCATCTGAGAGCTAATGTGTCTATCATTTTTGGAGTCTACTAATAAATTCTGAGTTTTAACTTTTTATAGGAGTGAATCAGTTTCTCCATAATACACTTGAACTTCCTCCTCACTTCGCTATTGTACCCTACAAAGATTGTAAAAGGAGGAAAAATTGAGTTTCTTGGACATTTCTAGTATTGAACCTCCCCCTGCAATATTTTTATTTGGAACAACATCTCTTTCTTTTTGTGTAGAAGAACAATATTGGAGTATATTACAGTAATTGTTGTGAAGTTAGGGTCGGCAACGATTCAAGCACATTTCTAGGGCCTACAATTTGTATGTACTCAATTAATCCTTAGTCAAAGGTCTATTTATGCACGGGAAAATAAATCTCTTACCGAGTCATGGAGTTTTTGTTATACTCCATGCAATTTCACCCTGTATTTGCTGTTAATTTACAAAAATCATTGTGGACAGGAGACACTGCCAAGGGGTATAGTGAATTCATATATAGAATAACAGCATTGAACTTTACACTTTCAACAGAGTTCTGCTGGTTGGATCAGTTTTCATGACGTGGTTCATGTGAAAAACATATCCCCTCATAGATTTTCCTATAAATACTTGTTGAGCCTCATTGGTGATCAGACCTTTTTCTTCTCTACTGACTTTTAGAATTAATTACATCACCAGGAAAGGAGATGGGAGACCACGGAATCAAATGGGCTGGAAAGAGTCTCCTGGACTTGGATTATGCTGATGATTTAAGCATCCTAGATGAAAGTGAGAGCAAAATGAATGAAGTTTAAGTGATTTTGCGAGTTCAGTGTGCTAGAATTGGTTTGAAAATTAATGTTAAGAAGACTAAGTCACTAAGGCTAGGAATGCGAAAAGATGAAAAGGTGACGTTGGGTAATGAACATATTGATCAGGTGGGAAGCTTCACTTACCTTGGTAATATTAATAGTAAAGATGGTGGGAGCAGGGAAGATGTTATAAAAAGAATAGCCAAGGCTCAGGGTATTTTTTCACAGTTAAAAAAAGTCTGGAAGAATACGAAGATAACTCTGCAGGTCAAATATGGCTCTGAAGCATGGACACTCCGAAAAGCGGATGA
Organism: Artemia sp. Qi Xiang Cuo; assembly: GCF_049724085.1. Lineage (NCBI taxonomy): Eukaryota > Metazoa > Arthropoda > Branchiopoda > Anostraca > Artemiidae > Artemia > Artemia sp. Qi Xiang Cuo. The sequence goes on from NC_142804.1 coordinate 11,485,125, forward strand.
AGATTTGCTAGATGTTTTTCAGAGAAATTGCTTAAGGATTGTTCTGGGTACCCTGATGACTGACCGTATTTCAAACAATAGGCAATATGAAAAATTTGGTTCAATACTGCTCTCTAGGTCTATAATGAAAGAAAGGTTGAGGTGGTTAGGGCACGTTGTGCGGATGAGGGATGACAGATTGCCAAAGATTGTTCCTTTCAGCCAACCCTCTATGGCTATACGGAAAGCACGTCGCCCCGGTCTGGGGTGGGAGGACGTCATAAAGAAAGATTTAAAGGAAATTGGAATTTCGTGGGCGGGTACAAAAAGGGAGGCTTTGAATAGATTCGGATGGAGGAGGAGCGTGTGTGTGTAGCTGTATTGGCCTCAGGCGGCTTGGTGCTGTGATGAGTTGTTAGTAGTAGTAGCAAGTTAGGAGTTAGAAAATGCTAACCTATATCCAACCAAAAATCTAAATAGATTTTCAGTACACTTGGAGACAATATCCAAAAAATTTAATTCATTCCTTGATAAGTACATTCTTTAATATTCCCATATATTTTTACCCCCCCCCCCCCCCATTTTAGCCCAAACCCTCTTTGCAAACCCATAGTCGGGGGTAGTATATTGACTATCAATAAGTGAATTATAAAATCCTCCAATGGGACGAAGTTTCTTCTCACTTAGCCTCGTGCCGGAATTTTGGTAATCATTTACGTATAGGCCTTTAAAATTTAATAAATCTAATATTTCATCATCTGGAAACTGCTGTTTATGCAGGGGGGAACTAAAAAAATTGTCATTTTTCTATACTTGATTTGATTGGCAAAGAAATTTTTGAAAGTAACTATAGAAGTCTAAAAACCAGATTTTCTTCCAACAAGGATGTCCATTAATTAGACTTCCACTTTAATTATAAAAGCAGCAAAGTCTCAGATGATTCGGGTGTAATATTATAGGGAAAAGATTAATCTATACATGCGCCCTCTATAACTCTGCCTTTGTGCACTAGTGGCAATGATGGTAAAATTAATTTCAAATCATAATTGAAATTGCAAATAAAAACCGGTATAAAGTACTGTTGACTTACTTTTACATTGTACGATTGATGTGTTACTCCACGGAAGCTACTCACCCTGATAATAATTACTAGAATGAATGATCATGTTTGGGGACCTTCCTTTTACCCCCTTTTAACTTTTCCTTTTCCCCTTATCTTTACCCCCTGTTAAAATTTTGCCTTAGAAACTCAACAAATTTTTGCAATTTTAATAGCTAAGCCATTCTCCGGTAATAGATTTATAGGAAAATATATGTGCTATAATCGGAAGATTGCCTTATTCACTGTGAAGATTAGTTTAGTTAATGCTGTGACCATACAGTCCCCCCATCCAAAGTCGCAAACTACATCTAACAGGCACATAATGTTACTAGAATCCTTTTGGGTATGGGCATAAGAAACTGCATTAGCTTATTGCTCTTTTGTACGATTTGAATTTTGTATGGCGTTCATATCTGTGAGTTGGCTTCACGTTCTATATTGATCTTAATACTTTTCAAAACTGTATCTTGAAAGTTTCTAAAGCATGAAATAGCTTTATCACCGGTGACCGTTTCCAAGGATCTATATTCATGACATTTACAGTGTTTCTCTTGATTTGGTACGCGTAAATTGCTACAAATTTTGCATAAATACATTGGACAATAGTAGCGTGCGCCAAATGTCTTACCCATCCCCATAACCCTACTATTATCTAAAATTGGATTAAAACTTCTAATTGAATCAGGTTCTTTAGGCGGTGTGTAAAAAGCCAAACCTAGTGCTTCATGGATTCAATTGACGGGGCTTTTAATGGAAATATTATTCAATTTATTTTACTGCGCACTCCTCCTTACATTCCGTTTTATATTTTAGCACTGTAACACCAATATTTAAATACTCCTTAGACTGTTCAAAAATTTCTATTCCTCTGAGTAATTCAGGTAATTTACCTGTTAAACAAGTAAAATCTACTCTGGGGAAATTTGATTTCCCAAGAGTAGGATCTAGTTCCCTGGAATTGGGAATTTACTGCCCAATTGTCAAGTTTGCTCCTAGTAGTATTATCTTTCAGAGGTTTGAATGAAGCTATAAGAAAAGCGTATATAAAACATAGTTTGCCTGATTTGAAATAGATTTGTTACACACCTATTCACCCTCCAAATTCTTGATTAGATTTTAAAATTTTACCCTGCTCCCTATGCCCACCTTTTAAATTAAATCTATTTTCAATTGACAGCTCTACCCTAAAAAAAGACCCTCTACCTTTCTCATTATATCTATCCAGTTTAGTTACAACGCTGTCTATCCATTCCATAAAAACACTCTCATAATTTTGCAAATGTGGGTGAACGGGTTACATTTCTGTGTGTAGAAAATTATAATTAACTTCACCTTGATTTGTCTTAAAATAAAATTATTTTCAGTTCTATTAAGGCTTTTATGGTGTCTCAGTCCCCCCCAAGCCTGAATTTGTTGTTAAAGCAATGATAAAATCTTGTCCCCGTATCTATGTGTAAAAGATTACACATAAATTACACGGTATCCATGTGCCATAAGTGCATTAAATGGATCTCCTAATATGGCTGTATAAATTTATACTGTGTTCAGGATATAGCTTGTTAAATAGCATTCCGGTAGTGTTGGTAAGATTTGCATATCTTAAATCAATTCCCCCAGTCTGTCGAACCCCAACATTTGGGTTGGTGCGTTGACCGAAATCCCCCTGCCTGCTTAACATAGCTTCAAATGTGTTCGGACAACGAGAATTGACCCAAGCAAATCTATTTTCTTCAACTTTATTTATAAACGGCCGAAATGGGGTTATGTCTATTAAATCTTTGGGGAGATGGCAATAATTTAACTCTATGTAAAAAGTATCTAGAATTCTAGAACTCTTAGGATATATTTGATTTACCATCCAAAATCTCCCTCTGACTCACCTGTATCTGGTTGGGAAAAAAACTTCTATGCCTTCTTTAAATATGCTAGGAGCTCTATCAATGACATGATAATGGTAATAAGCTTACGTAAGCTATGGATGTCAGGCATTGTGTTATCTTGGAACGATAATTTCGACAGGACCTGCGCCTGTCATCATCAGGTTCAAATTCAAGACTCTTGCCAGAATATAAAATCACTAAATAAAATAAAACTAAAATCACTGAACAACACTAATAATAAGTCAAGCCTGGAATTATTGTTGTAATATGGCCCGGATTTTGGTAGAGGCAAATATAGATTTCGGTAGAATCCGGGCCATATTACAACAATTATTCCAGGTTCGACTTATTATTAGTGTTGTTCAGTGATTTCAGTTTTATTTTATTTAGTGATTTAATATTCTGGCAAGAGTCTTGAATTTGAACCTGATGATGACAGGCACAAATCCTGTTGAAATTATCGTTCCAAGATAACACAAGACCTGACATCCATAGCTTAGGTAAGCTTATTACCATTACCATGTACAATAGTCAGGTTGGTCTCAGAGAATATATGAGCTCTATCAAATGAATTGTTAATATTAATATCACTAAATTAATGTTTTAAAAGTATTCAGTCCGTTTGTGGTCATTATCTTCGATAGTATTAGAAGGTAAATAATCAAAATTTTGACTACCATCAAAACACTCCTTTAAGAATTTAATATACCATTCAAGCTCATTGTTGACAGCTGGTGATTCAATTATTTAATTTTCACTAAAATCTCTTGGTTTTGCAATTAAAGATGTCTCCTCAATAAGGTCCAAAAATCCTTGACTTGATACTAACGGAGGAGGAGGTAGTTACAATATGTCATCCATTTCAACCTACAAAGAAAATAGAATTTGTATTTTCAGTTTGTCAAATTGATCCTGTTTTATATATATTTTATAAGAGTCAAAAATGGATCATTAGCGAACTATATTTTCATATCATTTAAAATGTATGCATTATAATAAAAAAAATACTACAAAATTCGCAGCAGTAGTTGTCGTAGCAGAAGCAGCAGTTACACAACTATTTGTGTGCGCATCGGGTCATTTGGCTAGTTTTCAAGGTTTTTAGTCGTGTTTTATTCAAAACTGACATCAGGCACTTATTTCTTTACTAATTTAACCAATTACAATACTGAAACTACGTTTTTCAGTTAAAAAATTGAACTGCAATACTCTTAAATTGACAACACTCATTATACAATCTTAGTTTTCTTAGCAAATGATCTAATGGAAAGAAAAATAACAAATTTAGCAGCGATATCACTAATATGCTGTCCATGCTAAAATAAGGAAAATCCCAACATAGTTTCATCATAATATCCAGAAATCTGCTTTTTTGGATAACCATGCAACATTCTTAACAGAAGCACTATTTAGCAGTGCTTTGATGCAGCACTAACTTTTTCCAAAAATATCCATAAATTTAAACTTATATTAAGATCGGCAGTAGCAGCTTACAAGCAATCAGCTTCATTGGCTGGGAGCGCAGGTCTTGAAGTATGAGCAACTTTACTCTCTTACATAGAGTTGATAGATGGCCTTTCATTGTGAATGAAGGCATTTTCATCCTGTATAGAGGTTATAGAAGGCGTGGCATAGACGATGATTGCTGGTCTTTAGTGGGGTGGGATTCTTGAAGGGGTTAGAAGATGGAGTGGGAGTTTTCACTGCTTTTATTCGCCGCCAGTTTAAAATGTTTTCGGTAGATGTGGAAGCTGAATATAATGACGTAATATATTACTGTGAAATAAGATGGCTAAGCCGGTGGTCATTATCAATCTTTGGTCCCTTTTTAGGAGGGGACAATGTTCAAAATTTTCCCTAAAAATAAATTAAATTTTAGTTTTTCATGTAGGGAAAAACCATACAAAGTGAAATGAAAAGCCAAACTTGTGTCCTGTTACACACCCTCCTCTCTCTTCTATATAGATTTTAGAAAGCCAGTTTTCACTTCTTTATTCAATATTTTTCTACTGTAACGAAAACAAAATTTAAATTAGCACATCTGAAGTTTAAAAGGGTGTACTCGTTTTAAAAGTCAATCCCTCTAACATGGCTATTTATTTTTAGATTTTGGGGATGTAGATATATTTTTTCATTGCGTAGACTCAAAAAAGACACTTTGTTAATATCATTCAATGGAGCTTGCAAAAATTCTATGATTAAGAAATTCTAAAAATTCTTCGACTTGTTTTTTACTTTTTGCTAACAACGAGGTTATCAAAGCTTAAAGAAACCATTAATATACTATGGGATATTAGCCTAAAACTGAAGTAAGTAGAACACAAGTAAGTGGCACAATGTATTTTTTTTGTTTACCAGAACATGCTCCTTTGTATCAAAGGAATTGTCGAATAAACTTCGAAAAAAGCTCAATCAATTTGAAATTAAAATAGCTAGTGCCCTCTTCAATAGTCGAAAGTGATTGGAAGACAATTAACACCACTTCCACGTCCATCATTTTCTCGAAAACAATCAATCACAATTTAAAAATTGCTGTTTTATGTAGTGTTGTTGATTTCCAGCTATAAATTGTTTTTGAGGGAAACTTCCCCCAAAAGCCCTATTGGCAAAAGTTGTAATTTATGCTCTGTAGGTCTAAAAGGTTTTTATGGAAATTGTTGTCGTAAAAACTTCAAAAATGGCTCATTTGTTTGGAAATTCAAAGAACTAGCACCCTTTTTAATAGTAAAAAGTTATTAAAGGGCAGTTAAACCCCCTCTCACGTACACTTTTTCTCCATACACATCCAATCAAAACTTGAGAAAACCATTATGTTCAATGATGTCAAAAGTTCTGAAAATTAGGGCTTCGAGGATTACAACACCCCACAGCCCTCAGGGTGAGGTTAAGGGTTATAAATTATACCCTGGGGGCATTTCAAGGTTTCACACTAAGCATTGTCTTTGAAGCTTTAAAAAGGGCTAATTAAAATGAAAATTGAAATGGATACTGCCCTTTTTAATAGTTTAAAGTGATTGGAATGAATCTAACATCCCTTCCATGCCTACCATTTCCCCAAACACATCCAATCAAAATTTTGAGATAGCTATTTTGATTAGTTTAGTTGATTTCCTGACAGATATTATGGTTTTGAGGAGGACGCTCCCCAAAGCCCTTACGGAGAGTTGTAAGCTATGCCCAGAGGGTATATAAGGTTTCTTATAAAAAGTAATATCATAGAGACTTCAAAAAGGGCTTATTCAATGGGAAATTTAAAGATATAGTGCCCTTTTTAATAGTAGAAATTGATTGGAGGGCAATTAGTGTACCTCTCACCTTCACAATTCTCCCAAACTTATTCAATCAAATTTTTAATAGCCATTTTATTCAACATAGATGAAAGTTCAGAAAATTAGATTTTTGAGGTTGACACCCCCCCCCCCCCAGAGCCGTCACCACTAAAGTTGTAAGTTACACACTTGGGGCATATATTGTTTTTTTTTGTATAGACATTTTGTTGTAGAAAATTTGAAAATACTCATTGAAATGGAAATTGAAAGGGTTAGTGCCCTTTTTGATAGGCTAGTCAAAACTGTTTGGAGAGCAACCAAAACCCCCTTTTATGCCCACTATGTCCTCAAAGGTATCCAATGAAAATTTTGAGATAGCCATGTTTTTAAGATAGTTAGATATTCTTGATATTAAATCTTTGAGGATCATAAGCACCAGACCCCTCAGGGCAAGGGTGGTAAGGTATGCCATCGGGGCATTTAAGGTTCTTATAGAGCGTTGTAATAGAAACTTCGAAGAGCTATTACCATTCTTAACATTCAAAATTGAGTTGATTAAAACTAACACCCTTCCTACGCCCACCCTTTCCCCAAAAATATCAAATTAAAATTCTAAATAGCTATATGTTCAACGTAGTTGAAAAGTCCTGAAATTCTGTTTTTGAGGATGACAATCCCCCCACAGACCTCAGCGCAAAGGTTGCAAGTTAACCCTGGGAGCATATAAAAGTTTTATAGAAAGAGCTGTCGTAGAAACTTCAAAAAGTGCACATTCGATTGAAAATTGAAAGCGCTAGTGATATATTTAATAGTCTAAAGTGATGAGAGGGAAACTAACGCCCCTCTCATGCCTACCATTTCCCCAAACACATACAATCAAAATTTTGATATAAACATTTTTTTTCAACGTAGCTGAAAATTCTGAAATTAGGTCTTTTCCAGCGTTGTCGTAGAAACTTCTAAAGGAATTCTTTCAAATGAAAATTGAGAGGGCTAGTGCCCTTATTACCAAACAAAATTAATCGGTGGGCAAATGCCCGCCATATCCATCATTTCCCAAAACACTTCCAATCAACATTTTTATATAACAATTTTGTTGAGCATAGTTGAAAGATCTGGAAATTATGTTTTTGATTATGACAACCCCCAACAGCCCTCAGGGTTAAGATTGTATAGATAAGCTATACCCTGGATACATATAATATCATATAGAAAGGGTTTTCGTATTAACTACAAAAGGATTTTTTGGGTAGGATATTGAGAGGGATATTGCCTTTTTAACAGTCAAAAATAATCACAGGGAGAATCGTCCCCATGCCTATCATTTTCTCAAACATTTCTGATCAACATTTTTCTATGGTCATTTTGTTCAACTTAGTTGAAAGGTACGAAAATTTTGTCTTTGTGAATGATAACCCGTCCCCCCTCCATAGCCCATATTACAAAGGGTCGTAAGTTTTTACTTTGGGGCATACAATGTTTTATAGGAAGTTTTGTTGTAGAAACTTAAAAAAGCTCTCATTCGATTAGAAATTGAGGGGACTAGTGCGTTTTTTATCAGTCAAAAGTGTTCTGAGGGCAACGGTCTACCCCCCCGCCTATTGGAGGCAACGCTATATCGTTGCTTTTAGTAAAAGCCAAACGACTCCATTGTTTTTTATTTATTGTTTCTTTCCCAGAGGCACTTTATGTGGAAGAATTCGTCGGAGAAATTTCAAATGGCACTCAATTGATTCGAAATCGAGAGTTCTAGTGCCCTTGTTAATATTCAAAAGTGATTGGAGGGCAACTAGCCCGCCCTCTTCTACGCCAATCATCCCTACAAACACATCCAATCAAAAATTTGAGATAACCTTTTTACTCAGTGACTTGGATTTCCAGATAGAAAATATTTTTTTGAGGAGGACACCCCCCCCCACCCTCACAGCAAGGGTTTTACGTTATATCAAACTTATAACTTTAAGCTTAATATGAAGCTTAAAAGGGAAAAAAAATTCTTATTGAAGAGTAAATGAAACTTAAAACAAACAGAAATTAAATAAAAAATCAATGCAAATAAATATACAATAGACATTAATGTAAATCAATAAATAAATCTTAAAACAAGTGAAACTTAAATTCAATGTGCAAATCAAGCTTGAAACGAACAGAAATCACCACAAACAAGAGTTTAGGTATAGCCTCCTTCTCTCACTGTAAAAGTCTAAAACCTACCACATCATCGGCGCTTTGAAAACTTTTTGCGTCTTGAACAGCATTGGAATTTATAAACAACATCAAATTGAATATTTGATGAATGATGATATTAATCGTTGAAAGATCCATCTGTTCAAGATTTTATTTCGCTGTAATTATATTTTTATTTTCAATGCTGTAAGAACTGGAAAAGAAAATATTTGCAATATAATCCATTTTTAGTTAAGCACCAATAACTCAGCAGGCTTTTGGTTTTATTTACAATTAGGAAAGGAGGCAGTATCCAAATACTTGTCTGTATGGAAACTATATTCGTCTTTAACAACTTTTAAAAGAGCTAGTAAATTAAACAGAATATTTTGCGTATAATGATATTAATTGCTGAAAGCTCACCAGTTAAAAATTTTACTGCAATTTTAATTTTTATTTTTAATATTAAGTACAAAAGAAAACATTTTTCCTAAGATTAGTTTTCAGTAAAACCCTAATCACACAGTTGGTTTTATATTCTTGGAGTGAGAGAAGGAGGTTATACCCAAACTCTTGTTTGTGGTGATTTTTGTTTGTTTCAAGCTTGATTTGTATGTTCAATTTAAGTTTGACTTGTTCTAAGATTTATTTATTGATTTACATTAATATCTAATTTACGTCTGTTTACATTGATTGTTTATTTAATTTCTGTTCGTTTTAAGTTTCATTTATACTTCAATAGGAATTTTTTTTTCATTTCAAGGTTAGTATTCATATTCAATCAAAGCATTACTCGCTTTAAGATCTATTTTTTCATTTATATTGTAGCTTGTTGAATGTTTTTGCTATGATTGCTAATTTTATTTCTGTTTGTTTTGGGTTTCATCTATTCTTTAATAGTAATTCGTGGTCGTTTTGAGTTTGAATTCTAAAAGGTATTTGTATCTGCTTAGCTTAAGCTTAAAATGGCCTTTACATTTCTTGGAAAAATTTATTTTCTGGAAAGTTTTTTTTTTAATTTATATATATAAAACCCAAACAAACAGAAAAGTAAACAGAAACAAACTACAATAACCCCCCCCCCCCACAAAAAAAATAAAATCAGTCAAGCTCAAAACGATAAGAAATCAATCTGAGTAGGGCTCTAAACCTTAAACTTTCTAAAAGTCAGAATATCAGCATATGTATTTTAAACTGATAAAGCACACTTTTTTTTAGTAAATTCATTTGGATTTTTTTCAGTAAAGTACAAATTACAATCTGGCTTTTAGAAAGCATAGGATTTGGAACCCTACTGGGAAAATTTCTGCTTGTTATGAGTATGACTTATTTTAATTTCTGTTTTTTTTTAACTTTCTTTATTTATTGATACTGACTTGTGGTAGTTCTATTCTTGACAGAATGATTTTATTTATTTTGCTCATTTTTGGTTTAATGGAGTTCTTTTTTTCGAAAAACTTATTTTGCACAAAATGTTTTTTCGATTAATAAACAGTAGGTAGGTTCAAAGTGGCTATTGCTTCAGATGCAGACAAAAGTTGGGTCTTTTGTATTTCATTAAATATAACTAAAACAAGCTTTTTTTTAACTTAAAGTAAGGAGTGATATTAAAACTAAAAACGAACAGAAATTATTTCGTATACACACATACATACGTTTATTTAAAAACCAGTGGCCATAAATGAAACTTGCTGTCCCCTCCTCAACTTCTCGCTCTTTATGCTAAAGTTTTTTTTATTGTTTTAAAAAATAAAGTTTTAAGACAGAGGCAAACTTAAGTGTAAAAGGTGAGGCGTTGACGAGGGAACAGCCCCTTTTATATACGAATAATTTCCGTTCGTTTTTAGTTTTAATGTCACTCCTTACTTTCAACTAAAATATCTTGTTTTTTTTTACGTTATTAAATTAATGCAGCTTTGATTTTGGTACTTGAATATTTAAAACAAAATTTGCGTATTAGTTTTACTTTTTTTGGCTAAATAGCTTTCTCAAAATTTTGTTCTTGTGAAATTTACGCATTAACTTACGTATCCAACCTCTATATTCGTATGTTTTCATTACGTATATTAGAGAGCTCACCCTCTAGTCTATACCTCGCCCTTTACGCTAAAGTTCAAATTTTTTTCAAATCAAAAACCCTTGACTCACAAAGGCCAGTTAATTATAATAGATAGTTCTTTTGAAACTACTAAGAAAACTTTATTGTAAAGAGCAAGGTATTGACATGGGGGCGAGCCCCCTCGTAGACGTCATAGTTTCAGTTTGTCTTAAGTTTTATTGTTGCTCTTTACTGCAAGTTGAAAAAAATTGTACCTTTATTTAATGTCTGATCAGTTTTTGAATAATCCTATCGGAAAAGTACTTTCCCCTAAGGAAACAACCTCCATGGGAAGATACCCCACGTTTTAACCACCCCCTCTCAAGAAAATATCCCTCCTGAAAACGTATGTATGCTTCCCAATAACCAATGCTATGTACAAGCAATGGGTAAATTTCATGACTCGCAGCCCTTCCTTGTGAATTGTGAGGGATTAAGTCATCCTCAAAGACATGTTTATTAAATTTTCGACTATGCCGGACATAATGGTTATCTCAAAATTTTGACTGGATGACTTTTAGAAAAAAATAACGTGGGAGGAGGCCAAGATGCTGTCCAATTTTCTTGGTCGCTTAAAAAGGGCACTAAAACTTTCAATATCAGTTTGAATGAGTCTCCTCACAACAATCTAGCACTGTTAGATCTATACGATCACCTTCGAAAAAAAGAATATCAATTAAACACGTTTCCTTGATCTTTCTTCTGGCAAAAACACGAAATTCCACATTTTTTCAGATAGGAGCTTGAAACTTCTGCAGTAGGGCTTTCTGATACGTTGAATCTGATAGTATAAGTTTCAATAAATTGCTGCTACTTTTAGGGGCTGTTTCTCCCTTTTTTTGAAAGTAAGGCAAATTTTCTCAAGCACGTAAATTTTTGGTAGGTAAGACTAAACTTGTTGAAACTTATATATTTAAAATCATCATAAAAATTTGATTCTCTTAATGTATCTATTGATATCAAAATTTCGTTTTTTAACCCGATACGGCTCATTGTCCTATTTGTGGGACAGCTGGTTTTAAATTTTTTGTGGCTAAATATACACTCAGAACAATTTTCTGTTAGTGATAAGGGCGTCCTTGATGACCAAGCTATCTAGGTTAATTTTTCTTGGTCAGTTTATCATTCAATATCAGATCAGTGGTGTCATTTAGGTCACAATTAGCATAATTGCACAACGGAAGTTTTCAAAATTCCGTAAAAAACATTTAGAGTTCCACCCGTCAGAAGTGACTTTGATAGCAGGAAGGCAACTGTATATTTAACCGTATTCCAGAATAAAACATACCTGACAAGTAAGTTTAAAGTTTTACGGCTTTTTATGTTGATGTCATATTTAAAGGACAGTGGGCTGTAAAGGTTGCTTTTTGCACGTGAAATTTCAAGGATTATGTTTTTATTGCTAATTTCACTTGAGATTAGAAAAAATTAATGAAATTCTTTGGTTGATTCTTAGTTGTGACAAATTGGGGAAAACTTTATCTATGCTTTTTCTTGTTTTGGTCATAATTCTTTCTGCAATTTTCTTCCAAGTGTTCACCTATGCGTTTAGTTTACTTGTGATATCCATGTGTGTTTTTCTTGTTTTCTCTTATTTTTAATCCATTTTTTTCCCTCTTTGATCGGTTATAAGTGAAAGTAACAATAATAATGTGGGTTCCTTATCATCCTTCAGCTTAAGCCTATTAGTCACCTTGGAAAAAATATCTTAAAATTTTTCTATATATTTTTCTTCGTCTTTTAGATTTCTGAAAATGAAGACAAACAACCCCAGCATTTCAGTTAGCGAAGCTCTAGATCTCCTAGAAGACGAAGAATTCGCATGTGAAGATATTCAGGTTGTTGTCCTGCCTCCTGATCCCGATCAAGCATCTGATGAAGATGAAGAAAATGACGACGACACGGTGGCTCTGATTGTAAATAACGTCCTGGGAACTGTTGAAGTAGATTTTAGACCAGGTCTTCTAGAAGAAGAACCATTTAAAGACATCGACAACATCATCCTCACAGAAGAAGAGGGTGCATTAAATTTGAGAGGTGGGCCACAGAAGAGGCAGTTCATAGCCGTAAACCCGAAATGAAAAAAGCAAAAAGGAACCTTTCCTTGGCGAAACTTGGGCGAGGGAGTGGCTCAGACGCTTGAGAAAGCTCGAGAAGCCATAGAAGTAAAAACACCAGCAGAGGTTTTGGCTTTGTTTCTAGACGATAAATTCTTTGACCTCATTTCTTGTGAAACGGTTAGATATGCGACGTGTAATGGAAAATTTGACTTCACTACGTCAGCTAACGAAATACGTGTGTTCATGGGAATACTAATTTTTTGGGGCTATAATAGATTTTACTCCCAAAGAGTGTATTAGTCAGTCGATGAACATCATGGGAGTGACGTGGTCAAGCAAGCAATGTCGAGAAATTGATTAATGATGATAAAAGAGAACATCCACTTCGTGGACAACGATGCAGTTCAAAGCTTCAAAATCAGTGGGATTGGAAGGTGAAGCCCCTCTTCGACATAATCAACGCAAACTTTAAGCAGTTTGGACTCTTCTCTCAGCATCTATCCATCGACGAAATAATTATGAAGCACTACGGGAAACATAGCCTGAAGTAATTCATTCGAGGCAAGCCCATTCGATTCGGATATAAACTATGGGTTATATGCACTTCGGATGGCTATTGCCTTCAGTTTTATCTGTACTCGGGGAAGGAGCCTCGTGCCCCATCTCAGACTTCTAAAGAAGGCCTAGGGTCTCAAGTCGTTAAAAGACTTCTGAAAATTTTTGAAAATCGCAACAGCCACGAGATATATTTTGAAAATTTCTTAACAAGTCATCAGCTTTTGTGTGATCTGAAAGGAGCTGGATTTTGAGCGACTGAGATGGTTAGAGAAAACCGATTGGCAAGGTGCCTCTCTCTTCCAACAAGAATTTAAAGAAGGAGCAACATGGACCTATGATTATCGGTTTGATGCAGCCAACGATATATTGGTCGAAAAATGGCAGAACAATAACGTTGTCTCTGTTGCATCAAACCATCTCAGCCTAGATCCAATAAGACCGGTTGAATGAAGAGTTAAGGGACGGATGGGAAAGACGGCAGTGCAGCAGCCACATCCACTCAGGCAATACAACCGGTTGATTTACATGACTGGCTTGTCAGCAAGTCTGCTGTGTCTATTAGAGGAAAGAAATGGTATTGGGCTCTATTCGTGCATCTGTTAGACATGGCTGTCGTCAATGCTTGTATACTATTCAATATGGTGGTTGACAAAGAAAAGGCAATGACTCTCGTAGATTTTTGACGGGAAGTCACACGAGCCCTTTTGAAAACAAATTACGGAAGAGGCGAACCAAGGCCTTCAATGTTAGAAGGAGGACCAGTTTCTGTGCCACCAGTCAGCACCCGATATAATAGATTAGAATTCTTCCTAGTGAAGTGCGAAAAGCAGCGACGATGCCAAGGTGAAAACTGCAAGAAAAAACCACTGAGCTACTTTGAAAAATGTGACGTCACCCTCTGCACTGGCTGCTTTGCGTCTTGCCACACTAAGTTTTGATTTGTTTTGGTTTTGTGTTGCATTTAATTCAATCTTTGGCATTAAAAATATACTTGATGAAATCGTGTATACTTTGATACCACTAGAGCTCACTGTCCTAAAAATAAGACAGCTTGTATCTCAGAAACTAGAAACAGGGAAAATTTGTAAATGCATTTTTGGCTTACTTATGTGATAAAAAGAAACTGGTGAAAAGGACAACTAGAATCTCCAACATTTTTTTCTTGGGCCTTAAAGGGGTTAAGGATTCGGTCGAGCCGAGTCACTCCTTACTTACATTCCGTTACCACGAACTGCTTGATTTGAATAAATCCATTTATAATTCAATACATCATGCCTACACGAGAAATAATATTTTTGGAATTCCAATCCATAGCCTAGTAATGAGTTTCTTTTCTGTTTATGAACAGTTCAAATAAATCCCAAAGCTCAAAGACTTTTTCTGTTCAGCTAGCAAACTTTTCCATAAATTTGCCTGCAAATGCAAAGCTGTCCACTTACTTAATATTTTTGTTGAAGCTAGTCACCTGGAGGTACTTTATTAAGTGTGATGAAATTTTTTTAACAGCTGCTTCCCCCCCCCTTCCAGAAAAAATAATAATTAAATGAAAAAGAACTATTACTTTATAGCCCATCTAAAATATATCAATAAAACTAGCACAAATAGACCAACTTGTGATATGTTCCTATGTTTTCAGCATTGCCAGCGCAAAACTAGCCCATTACTGAAAAGACAAAGCAACATAGGAGTTGTGTTACAATAAAAGTAAACCCTTTAAAGACAGTTGGTAATTTAAAAATAATAAATTTTTGATTGTATCTTAATTTCTTTTTGGTTAGTTTGGCATCACTTCTGCACAATGAGTTCTGTCCATTGAATAACCGGCACTTTGGACCTGAAAAGGACACTTTATGTTTATTTTGTAGACAAGTTGAAAGTAAACCAATCTTGAAAGCAATAGTCAAAAAGTGCCTGAAAAAGATAAAAGCCTGAGAAAATTCATCGGATTTTCAAAAAAGGGGGAAAGATAGGCTACCCAAAGAGTCATACAATTTTATTGATCATAATACCATCAGATTTAGCGTATGAAAGAACCCTGCTGAATAGGATTCAACCAATTCTCTACAAAAATGCAGTTTTGTAGTTTTTGCCAGAAGAAAGATCACGGATCCATGTTTTTTGCAGATGTGATCTTATCGACTCAATGGGCCTAAAACGTCAGATGTGGGCTTAGCTAGCGTTTATGTTAAGGGGACAAAACAAATTGGAGGATATAGTAGGCCTCCTTCCAAAAAACTTTTTTCCAAAAATTGTGTAGTCGAAATTTTGAGAAAACTATTTTTTTTTCAGCATAGTTGAAATTCCCAATAACTTTGTCTTTGGAGTTCTTTGGAGACAACATGACACCCTAAAGCTCCTAGGGTTAGGTCTTCAAGTTATAAAATTCGCCCATTGTTCACGTATGGTATTTGTTATTGGGAAGTAGGGATACATTTTTAGGCCAGAGATTGGAGGATAAATTTTCTCCCGGAGCATTTTGCACGAGGAGAATTTCACATGTAGGGAGAAATTACCAGGGTTTGAATTTTTCATGGAAAATTTTACGCTGGAAAAATTTGCCAGAATTCCTATAGGATATTGCCAGAATTGAAATATCCAGAGCATATTTTTGATGGGAAAAATTTTCTATGGAAGTAGAGCCTAGAAAAATGAATTTGGTTTGAAATTTTGTATTCTGTAAAATAAGAACGGATCTTGTTAGAATTATTTCAGTTTGATAAGAAGTATTTTGATTTGTTTTTATCTTTTTGTACTCTGTATGAACTATTTGGGATGTTGTTAGCATTTTTGTGTTTTTATGAAATATGTTGTGTTTTGCAGCAAATATTTTTATTCTGTAAGAACTATTTTGGGCTTGTTTAAAATATTTTAGTATTTTGTAAGAGTAATTTCTATTTTCTAAGAAGCATTTTGGATTTTTCTAACTTTTTAGTATTTTGTATCACCTGTTTGGCTGTTGTTAGTATTTATTGTTACAGTTATTCTGTATTTTACAGCAAGTGTTTCTTATTCTGTTAGAACGATTTTTGATTTGTGTAAAGTAGTTTTGTCTTTTGTAGGAATATTTTTTTTAACTATTTGAATTCCGTACTTTTTATATTTTGTAATAACTCTTTTTTTATAAGAACTATGTTGGATTTTGTTTGAATTCTTATATTCCGTAAGAAATATTTTGGATGTTGGTTGAATTTTGTTTTTTTTTGTAGTTTTCAATGTTTTCAATGTTTTTATATTTTCAGATTCTATTTTGTATGATTAATTTATGTCTTTTAAGTGCTCTTTGGGATATTCTTAGAATTTCTGTATTCTCTAAAAGTTATTTTTGTTTAGTAAGAACTACTTAGGGTTTTGTTTGAACTTTTTGGGTTCTGTATGAACTATTTTCAATGCTGCTCGAATTTTGTGTTTTACGCTAAGTATTTAGATTGCAGCAATTATTTTTTATTTTGTTAGTTATTTTTGATTTGTGTATTAGATATTTGTATGTTTTATAAGAATTTTTTTAATTATTTTGTATTTGCTTATAACTTTTGTTTTTAGCAAGGATCATTTCTCCTTTTTAAGCCCTATCAGTATCAATCGTTGTTATTTGTTTTCTTCTCTAGAGATTGAATTCTTTCATGCCCTGGATCTATTGAGCCTGGGAAACATTGAAAAGTATAAGAAAAAAAATTAAACATAGAAAATTGTCTCCTAAGTGTCTCAAAACCTCACCCTGTAAAGCCGTAGACAATATTAAAGATTTGAAATAAATGGTAAAATACGGAGAATAACTGCTTAATCCCCTTTAAAGATAGTCTATACTGTGTTAAAATGCTGTCCCCCCAACACAACAAACTAGCTATTGTTGATAACCAGCCAAAGAACACTAGGAGGGGGCAGCACCATGATAAATCCCTACCTCAGAGTGGAATTGGTGGAATTCAAACCGTGGAATCGAGGAAAGAAAAAAAGTAGCAGAACTAGATCTAAACCAAAACGAAATTCTTTCTGCGAAAATACAACATTTGTCACAAAAGGAAAAAATTCTAACAACTCAATAATAGTTCATACAAAATATGAAAAATTCGAAGAAAATCCACAGTGGTTCTTGCAAAACAAAATATTTTTTTACACAATACAAAACCTTCTAATAAAATCTAAAATAATTGCCAAAACACAAAAATTATTTTTACAAATCACAAATATACTTTACCAAAACCCAAAAAAATTCAACAGAATAGAAACCAGTAGCTGCAAAATACAAAATAATTGTTACCAAACTATAAAAAAATCAAACAAAACATTGAATAGTTTATACAAAAGAAAAATATTTTTACAAAATACAAAAGTTTCTAAGCAAATCCAAAATACTTCATACAGAATAAAAACTCATTTAAAAAAATGAAAAAATTATACAAATTCAAAGTAGTTCTAATAGAAAAAAAATAATTACTAGAAAACACAGATACTGTTAAAAACCAAAAATTTTGACAACATCCAAAATAGTTCTTACGCAATAAAAAAAACTCAAACACAGACTAAATAATTCTTACAATACAGAAATAATTCATAAAAAATACAGAAAATATGCTTTAGACAAATACAGAATAGTTCCTAACAAACAAAAACAGCATTAATAAAATACAAAAACACCTTAAAAAATTTAAAATAGTTCTAACTGTGTAAGAAATAGCTGCTATGAAAATGCTAAATATTTTTCTTAAAAACTAAAATATTCTAAGCATCGATAGCAGTTCTTACGAAACAAAAACGTTTATAGAAAATCCAAATCATACTCAGGGCATTAGAGCTGCCTAAGCAAAGAACAATGTTGACGAAATGTTTTTTGTTTTTTTCTTTTAGACCAGGCTACATCGTATCGAATGATTTGTCGAAGAAACTTAGAAAAGGACATATTCAATTGAAAATTGAAAGGGTTAGTGCCCTTTTTAAAAGCCAAAAGTGATTGGAAGGCCACTAACAACTCTACCCTGCCCACCATTTCCCAAAATAAAACAAATCAAAATTTTGAGATAGAAATTTCGTTCAACGTAATTGAAAGTTCTGTAAATTAAGTCTTTCAGGAAGAATCCCCTTTCCTTAAATAACTCTGCCCAGGGGTTTTAGGTTATATCCTCTTCCAATTTAAAGTTTTTATTGAAAGCTTTGTTGTAGAAACTTCAAAAAGGGGTCATTCAATTGGAAATTTATAGGGGCTAGTGCCCTTTTCAATATTCGAAAATGAATGCAGGGTAGCTAACCCCCTCTTACGATCACCAATTCCCAAACATATCAAATTAAAATTTTGAGATTGAAATTTTGTTCAACGTGGTTTAAAGTTTTTGAAATTAGTTGTTGCACGATGATAAACCTCTCGGAGCCCCCAGAACAAGGGTTGTAAGTTATGCCCTGGTGGAACATGAAGTTTTTATTCAAAGAGTTTTCGTAAAAACTTCAAAAAGTTTCATTCTTCAAAACCTCATTTCATTGGAAATTGAAAGGGATAGTACCCTTTTCAGTTGTCAAAAGTGATTGGAGAGTGAATAACAGGCCTATGACATCTCACTATTTCCCAAAACACATCAAATCAAAATTATATGTCAAATCAAATCTAAATGATAGCTTTATCTTCATCATTTATCCAAACAGTTGCGATCATCAATTTGATAGAGCCATTTTGATGAACCTATCTGAAGGGGTTGGAAATTATGCATTTGAGTATGATACCCTCAGAGTCTTCAGGGAGGTTTTAAGTTATACCCTGGAGGCATATAAGCTTTTTATAGTAAGTGTTGTCGTAAAAACTTAAAAAAGAGCTAATTCAACCTTAAATTAAGAGGGCTATTGCCATTTTTCATAGTCAAAAGTAATCTGAAGGATAAATTTCCCCCTCCCTCTTCTGACACCTATTATTTCTCCAAACTTTTCCAATCAAAAATTTGATATGGTGGTTTTGTTCTTCGTTGTTGAAAGGTCTTGTAGTTATGTCTCTGAGAATAACAAATCCCCCCAGCCTCAGGGCAAGAGTTGTAATTTATTCCCTTAAAGTATATAAGGTTTTTATAGAAAGAATAGTGATT
This sequence comes from Artemia sp. Qi Xiang Cuo, assembly GCF_049724085.1. NCBI lineage: Eukaryota > Metazoa > Arthropoda > Branchiopoda > Anostraca > Artemiidae > Artemia > Artemia sp. Qi Xiang Cuo. The sequence continues at coordinate 11,504,299 of NC_142804.1, forward strand.
TAAACGTCAAAGGCGGCTCATTGAATTGGTAATCAGACACTCTAATTCTCTTTTTTAAGAGTCAACGTGATTATAGGGCAGCTATATTCCCACCCCCTATGCAAACACATTTCGTAGTATCCCAAAATGCATCTAATAGAAATTTTGAGATGCTCATTGTAATCAAAATAGTATAGTTTTTTATAACAAGGGTCTCTGGGTTAATGAAAACCCCAAAAACTAATGGCAAAGGTGGTAAACTATTACCAGAGGTAATTTAAGCTTTTGTTGGAAGAAGTGTTTGTTTAAGTTTAGAAAGAGTTCATTTTAAGATGTCAACATAAAATGAGCAAAATTAATTTATAAGAAACTCTTTCAACAAAATAAGTTTTTCAAAAAATTAAAGAAAATAAAGCCCCCCCTCCCAAAATAAAACATACATTCAAATAATCTACCGAGCATACAAATACATTAAATCAGTATCAATAAATAAATGAGACCCAAAACAAACAAAAATTAAAATCAATAGCAGATTCAATCTCAAAAACAAGCAGAAATTAATACGGGTAGGGTTCTAAACCCTGTGCTTTCTAAGAGCCAGAATAAATTTTGTACTTTACTGAAAAAATTATTTAAAATTTTTCATTTTCAAACTTTAAGAAATAAAAAAAATATTAAGATTTTAACAAACAAATATCAGCATATGTATATTAAAATTAGAATGCATATTTTTCAGTAACTTAAATTTGATTCATTTCAGTTGAGTTCAAATCATATTCTGACTTTTAGAATTTCTGGGGGCTTAAATCCTTTCTCACATTAATTTTTTCTCGTTTTGAATTTGACTCTGTTATTTATTATAAATTTATGTTTGTTTTGGGTCTTATTTATTTGTTCATAGTGATTTCTGGTATTTGTATGCTGGGTAAATGAGTCTTATTCTGATTTTGTTTATTTTGGGTTTAGTGGAGTTCTTTATTTTTTTGGAAAACATATTTTTAGGAATAAGTTTTTTCACTGATAGTTATTACAACAGGAAAATTTTTCTTACGTAGCACAAAAACTTATACTAAAATTCAAATAATTGCTGCAAAACAAAATTTTTATTACAAAATAAAAAAATAATTTACAAAAATCAAAACAGTCATAATAGAATAAGAAATAGAAACTGTAAAATACAAAATAATTGCTACAAAACAAAAATAGCTCAAGTAAATTCTAAAATACTTCATAAAAAAACAAAAATAAATCTCTAAACAAATCAAAAGCATTTAACACTGAATAAAAAATTATTCACATGTAATAAAAGATACTTTTTGCACATTGAAAACAGTTCAATATTTATGCAAAATACAAATACCTGTTAAAAAACAAAAAATCTAACAACATCCAAAATATTAGTTTCAGAATACAAAAATTTCAAAAAAAATCTAAATTAGATCTTAAAAAACAGAAATTATTTCTTACAAAATGCAAAAGTTCTAAAAAAAAACCAAAAAGTCCTTATAAAACAAATTATTCTTGCAAATACAAGAAATACTGTGCAAAAATTCAAAATAATTCTAACAGAATAAATACAAAATACTTGTTACCCAACACAAAATTTCTAACAACATCCAGAAGAGAATACAAAAAGTTCAGACTAAATCCAAATTAGTTCTTTATGTTATCACAATTCTTACAAAATAGAAAAAGTTCTAACAAATCCAAATATTTCTTTCAAAACAAATTTATTTTTATGTTCTCTAGGAATAATTTTTGCTTTGTGGCAGCTGTTTTGGATTTCAATAGAAGGTTTTTTTATTGTGTAAGAAATCTTGTTATTTTTAAAGAATTACTTTACATTTTCTTTGAACTTTTGGTATTTTTTAAGAGCTATTTTTGATATTGTAAAATTTTTGCGTTTTGCAACATGCATTTTGTATTTTTGCAGCAATTATTTCTATACTATTAGAATTATTTTGGATTTTTGTAAAGTATTTTTGTATTTTGTAAGAATTAGTTGTTTTGTAAGAACTATTTTGGATTTTGGCCAGAAAGTTACGTATTTTGTATGGATTGTTTTTTTAGTATGAACTATTTTGAATTTCACTGGAACTTTTGTAATCTGTAAGAATTGTTTTGGATTTTGCTACAAATTTTGCATTTTGAAAAAAGTATTTTTAATGCTGCAGCAGCTTTTTTTTATTCTTTTGGAACTATTTCGAATTTATGTACAAAATTTGAGTTTGGTAGGAGAAATTATTGTTTGTATTAAGTATTTTAGCTTTTACAAAATATTTCTTGTGTTATGTAACAATTATTTCTGTTTTGTAAGAAGTATTTGGATTTTCTTTGAAATTCTTGTATTCTGCAAGAACTATTCGAGATGTTTCTTGAATTTTTGGGTTTTTTAACAAGTGTTTTGTATTCTGAAGCCACTATTTTATGCTCTATTGGAATTTTTTTGTAATAGAATTTCTGTTTTGTAATAAGTATTTTCGATTTCATACGACCTTTTTTGTATTTTAAATAATTATTTTTGTTTTGTAAGAACTATTTTGAATTTTGTATGTATATTTTGTATTCTGTAAGGACTCTGTGGATACTGTTAAAATTTTGGTTTTGTAGCATTTATTTGTATTTTGCAACAAGTTTTATTGTGTTAGAACTATTTTGAATTTATATAAAGTATTTTAATTTTGTTTAAAAATAATCCTGTTTTGGAAGAATTATTTGGACTTTGCACTTGTTTTATTTTGTAAGAATTATTTTTGTGTTAAAATATATGTTTGTGCATTGTTTGTACTTTAGTTATTTATAAGAAGTATGTTTTGCAACAAGAGTTTTATATTTTGTAATAACTTTTTTTCTGTTAGTTATTTTGGATTTTTGTAAGATATGTTTTTGTCTTTAAAGAATAATGTTGTTTGAGAAGTATTTCCTATTTGCTTATATCTTGTTGTATTTTTTTAAAAATTATTTCTGTTTTTTAACCATAATCAGTGTTTATCCGTGTGTCATTCTGGTCTTGAGGTTGAATTCTTTCGTACCCTGGATCTATTGAGCCCAGTGTAAATATGGAAACAATTTAGTAAAATAACCTTAAAATAACGGAAAAAAGTCTCTTAAATCTCTCAAACTCTTTCCCCATAAGTGCTAAATATATTGAAAATGTAAAAAAACGTTTAACTACAAAGAATAATCGTTTAAATTCCCCCAAACCAGCATGTTCTAAGTAAAAATTCCATTGCCAATACAATAAAATACTGAATGTTGATGACCAGCCCCAGGGTACTAGGAGTAGTAGACAGTTACTTAAAAAATACTGGAAGCAGAGGAAGTCATATCAGAATAATAAAAATTGGAATATTTAAATTGTTTGGGGGGGGGGGTAGAAATGGCAGAACCGGAACTGAAATTGTAACAAGGACCAGAGTCGGCCTAGCAGGAACTGGAACAGCTGGAACTGGTGCCAGAAGTAAAGGAATCGGAATTGGATATCATTTAATAAAAAAAAAATATTCCTTGGTAATGATACTATGTTCCACAGGGTGCCATGGACCATTCAGAGAGTGTCACAGACTGGGAAGTATGATGGTGTGTCACGAGGGGAGGACTTGCTAAAACACAAAATAATGGATTTGAAGCAAGATTAATATCAATCAAATGTCTAAAAATGCCTTAGAAATGATAATTTGCGCCATAGGGTGCCACGAATAATCGACAGAGTTCCACTGGGTAAGAGTTTCCATGGCCCATCAAGAGGGATGGCTTGTGACAACACATAGCAATGGATATAAAACTCGATTTATGTCAAGAAAATGTTAAAATGTGTGAAAATTCTTTAAAAATGATGCAACGTGCCAAAGGGGGTAGTGAACCATCCACTGGGGCCCACAAGGGGGGAATAGTATTAAGTCACAAACAGGTATACATAATAATTAACACAATTGTCTTGAAGAAACTCCATATTCAATAATCTAAAAGATATATCAAACGATTCTCTAAGCCAGCCACAAAGTACCACGGTAATGTGAACTGTCTTAAAATATCATCAGAGGATTGCTTGTAAAAACAAAAAACAATGGATTTAAAGCATGGCTCTTTTTTCAGGGCTGTTTCAGAATGGGTTGGGAGTATCAAGGACTGTAATGACCCATGGGGTAGGATGACTTTCGCTCACTTCTGTTTTTTCCAAACTTTATGAAGGTTTCCTCTGTGACTGGCTCAAGGATAAAATTTGTCCGCGTATTGAGACCCGGAAGTTTGGTAACTTAAAGAAAACTTCCACCACCCATTACCTCGTGCACTTAATGCATACCATCGTAAGTAACCTTGACAAACCAAATGTCTGGCTGAACCTTGTCTTAGTTGATTTCCAAAAAGCTTTTGACCTGGTTGACCACACCACCCTAATTTGTTCACTACTGGTTAACTTTAAACTTGATCCTCTGTTAGTAAATATTGTTATATCGTTTCTTTCAAATAGATCTCAAGTTGTAAAATACAAAAATATTTTCTCTAAACCCCTTCCTATATACTGTGGAATTCCTCAAGGAACCTTATTGAGACCACTTTTATTTCTAGTTATGATTAACGATATTGGTAAGGACTTCCCTCAAAGGTCGAAATACGTGGATGACTTGATGATCCTCGTAGTATGTCACAGGAACATTACAAGAGACCCCCTTGAAATTCTATTCCACATTTCGGATGAAGATAAGAACCTAAATATGAAAGTAAACTCCATTAAATCAAATATAATGACGATAAATTTCTTGAAACCTATTTCCGCCTTCCTTGAACCTATCCCCCCAGATATTTCTGTGTCTTCCTTTAAATTACTTGGGGTTACAATTTCCTCTAATTTAAAGTGGGATATCCACGTGGAACATATTGTCCGTAGAGCTAATGCGTCCACGTCTCTCCTTAAGCTCTTGAATAAATTTAACATCCCCCCATCCCATTCTTAAAGGATTTATACCTCCTTTGTCCGCCCGCATCTTGAATATGCTTGTCCAGTTTGGCATCCTGGCATCTCCCGTTATGAATCAGATAAATTTGAATCTATTCAAAAAAGAGCCCTAAGAATAATTTTTAAAGAAACTTTGGTACCCTATTCACTCCTTCTAAAAAAGGCGAAGCTGGAAACTCTTGAGCACAGGAGAGGAACGTTGTGCCTCTGTTTTGCAAAAAATGCAATAATAAACCCTCGCACGGAAAACATTTTCCCCAAAAGACACTCCCCATCCAGACACTGTCTGCCACGTATTGTATCTGAACCCATCCCTATCTTGTCCCCCATCCGTTGTTTAACCTCCAGATATGAAAAACCTTTGTCCCCTTCATTACTAATCAAATAAACCACTAGTTCTTTTTTTTTACTGGTGATACCCATGTTGGTGTCCGTTTAGCTCTTCTGTTCCCTCCCCTTTTTATATACTCTCTTTTAAACCTTTTTAAAATTATGTTTATCTCAATTTTTTTTTGGTTTGTTTTAATTTCTGCCTTTTTAACTTTCTTACATTTGACACTTTTGGTTTTTATACTAACGAATGGCTTTGCCTTTCTGATATTGTTGTTTTTGGCATTGTTTAGCCAGTTTTTTGGTTGTGGTGCTATCTCTATGTCTTTTTTTTATTATATGACCCTGAAATGCGAATTCGGCCCTTCGGGGCTTGTGATAGTCATTTTTTGAAATTAATATCTTATCTAAAATATCTTATCTTTATGACTCTGGGACCACAGGTCGCATGGGGCCTAGCGTGCCACGTGTTAAGAACAGTCATGATCCGTTGATAGTAATTAATTTCTTGTTATCTTATCCAGTGGTTTCATCATTTGTTTCAATGGAGTATTCCAACAGAAAATTTGACTTAGGTCACATGTCCGTTATAAAATAAAAATTATGAATTGAAATGGTCATTTGACGCAATAGATTTATCTGTTCTCCATATTCATTTTGTTTTTCTTATCCTTGAGTTTTCTCTGATTTTTGTCTATAGTCCCTGTGCTATTCATAGGCTTATTTTTTCTACTTTTTTTCTGTATTCCGTGTATATTGTTTACTTATCTTTTATTCTTACGTTTTTTAACATGTTCGTTCAGTTTTTTTTTACATTTTTCTTTTTTTGTGTTTATTTCTACATTTCCTTTTTTGCTGGTAGAAGCAGAACTTGCTGTTTCAACTCCATGTAGACCCTCCTAAAATTCCAGGACCACTGGTTCACTATGATTACCATTAGCAGAAAACAAAAACTAGTGCAATAGAAACAAAAAACAAACAAACATTAAACAATGATAAATTTGACGCCTTTTTTAAACTACAATATGTAGTGGGGGCAAAAAAGAATAGTGATGGTAGCCTAGCAAGTTTTTTACTTTTGGGCAGCAGAAGTATAACTCTCTGTTTCGAATCCAAGTAACCAACCTCCCACCTCGAAATGTTAAGACCACTGGTTTGATATATATATATATATATATATATATATATATATATATATATATATATATATATATATATATATATATATATATATATATATATATATATATATATATATAAAGTCATCAATAGATCCTCTTTCTGATCAAATCCTGAACATTATGTCTTAATAAAGGTCACGGTGTGCGTAACAAAACCAGCAAAGTTTTGTCATTCTTTTTCGTTGTCTAATAAAAGGATCTATCCTTCTAAGAACTTTTATCTATTTGGTATGGAAAGGAAGGACGATATTTGGAAATGTGTACCCCTTTTACGTGTCGTAATAAATCATGTTCATTTTCTTTTTTATAATATTTAAAGACACCATTTCAATATCAAAGTTCTAACATTTTCCAAAGCTCTTATTTCATTAATCATATTAGATTTCATTTTTATATTTTAGAGAACAAGTGTCTGATTTGCGAATTCAACTTGGTGAATTCGACATCAGTAATCCAACACATACACCAAGGGAAGAATTTGGAATCGACAGGATTGTGGTAAGAATCAATTACACCAATGCTCTGGTAAAAAAAAATTGTATATAACCCTGTATAGATTCAAATTTCAACAGAAAAGAAAAAAGAGATAACAAGAGATAATTAAATTTTAATAGAGATAAAAAGGCTACCGAAAAATAATAAAGCCTAAAGATGATAATAATAAAGCCTAAATAATAAGATGATAATAATAAAGCCTAAAAATAAAGCCTAAATAATAAAGCCTAAAGATGATAAATAAGTTGTCTTGTGATTCAAATTAAAAAAAAATCAAATATGACAGAGAAAAGTAGGGTGAATCGGGGAAAGTCCGACAGTGGGGTAAGTCCGATACCGGCCTTCAACTTGTCTATGGTTCATTGTATCTGTGGGAGGCTTTCATATTTTCTTCCATAATAGTAGCAGTAGGCAACAGTGCCATCAACTTCCGGCAGAGTTAGCACGCCTTCTATTCAGAGGGTTTTGAAATTTTTTGGACGGCGTTTTTTTAGGAACACAGGCAAGTGACTTTACCTTAACTTATGCAGATTATCAAGTAAGAGAGATAGAGAATTTTTTTTTTCTTTCTTAGAAACTAGAAGACCAGGAGCATCTTCCTGATTTTTTAAAACCGGCTAATGTTATTAGTTGAACAGATAAGAGGGGTGTCGGTCTTACCCCCGAAAAAGCCCATCTGGGGGAAGTCCGACATGTCGGTCTTACCCCCTACGGGGGAAGTTTGGCTGGGGTGTCGGACTTACCCCATGTTACCAAAGATCGATATTTTAAATGGTAGAACAGATTCTAAGCTTTAAATAATAAGGGCAGAAGCCAGTAACCATCCTTAGATGGCTTTACTAACTTAATGGAAAGTAGTGCTATGTTGATCATTCATGTATTGCAGTTCTGTGCCTGCTTTCGTGTATCTTTCTCCCTTGTAATTTTTTTCGTCTTAACCTTTACTTGTGACCTGCCGTGCAAAAAGTGTAGCAAAATAGAAATGCTACTTGGCATGTATCAAATTTGTTGGCAGATTTTTTCTGAAAATACCCTTTTTACATATAAAATACTATACACCATTAGCAGTATTAAAATAAATATGAGACAGTACTTTAATATGATTAAATATGATTCAGAAAACTATTGATATTTCTAACCACAAGCTATACTAAGTTACATTTGTTACTTTTCTGCAAATTTTACCTATAGAAATACTTTTTGCTCAAAGAAAAGCTGTCAAAACACAGATTTTGCTGCTAAAGTGTTGGCAGCTTTTGGAATTCTGCTACTGGCAGTTTTGGAATTTTTTGCACACCTGCTTGTGACAGATTTTTGAATACATTCATCAATTCATTCATAATTCCCCTTCGAATAAATTCATCCATTCATTCATAATTCCTTTTTCTTTTCTAGGTGCCTAGAAATTATGTTCGGAAAACACAACGCAGGGTTGGAGGAACATATGATGCAACTCAGCTACAAAACGTGCTAGCAGAGATATCTTCAAAGAGAATGTCTATGCTACAGGCTTCGAAAGTATTTCAAATACCGCGCACTACCTTGCATGACCATCTTATGAAGAAGACACAAGTAAAAAAAACAGTTTCTGGTGGAGGGAGGGGCCAAGAAATTCCTGCTGAAATAGTAAAGGATATGGCTCAGGGTCTCCAAATACTTGAAAAGAGGGGCATAGGTCTCAGCAAGCAGGAATTTCTTGATCAAGTCCAAGACTATCTCATCAAGAACAAAGTTCAAACAAGATTTAAGGACAACCAACCTGGTCATGACTGGTGGGTGGGGTTCAAGTGCCGAAACAAAATTTCACTAAAGAAACCAGAAAGGTTAGAAAACAAAAGACTTTTGCAGCAATCTGACCCCTTCATAATGTATGGTTTTTATGAGCTGTTGTATGAAACTGCCACAGCGATGGATATTCTTGACAAGCCTCAATGCTGGTTTAATTTGGATGAGGCATCTTTCTGCAGGGATCCTGGCAACATAAAAGTTGCTGGAGCCAAAGGCTCACCAGCCACTTGTAGAACAGGTGGTAATGGACGTGAAAATACAACTGCTTGGCTTGTATCAGTGCAAATGGAGAAAAACTCCCACCTTTAATTGTTTTCTCTGCAAAGAATACCTGGACCTCGTGGATACCTGTAGATGGAGCTTACCCTGGTGCATCTTACTCATCTACCAATAAAGGGTGGATGACGTCTGATCTCTTTATGAACTGGTTTGAATTCCAGTTTCTTCCTCATGTAAAGGGAAAGGCACTTCTCATCTTAGATGGACATGGCTCACATCTTTCTCTTGCTCTTGCAAAACTTGCAAACGAAAATAACGTGACAATTCTCAAGCTACCTCCACATGCATCCCACATGCTTCAACCTCTCGATAAAGTGGTTTTCAAGGGAATGAAAACGTCTTATGATCAGAATCTCTCGAAATGGCAGAGGGAGCACCCTGGCAACATTCTGTCGAAGAAGGATTTTGTATGTCTCTTATCAAAGGTATGGGATACCTATCTCACTCCTAGTCTGATCAAAAAGTTGTTCAAAGCAACTGGAATCTTTGATCTGAGTGTTCCAATGAGAGTAAACCCATCCGTAATTGACCAGACAAAGTTTGAACCCACCAAGTTGAGACGCTATGCACAAATGAAAAAGGAGCAAGAGGAAAATTCAGGCACATCTAAAGTCACAACCACCATCAACACTTAACTAGAAAAAATTACCTTTTCTGTTACCATTAGTCTAAGGAAGTTGCTTGGCAACCAATCAAAAACTTTTGAAGAGATTCTTCTTGACTCAATCAAGCGGCCCGACCTACCATCAGTTTCAGGAATAGAAAAATGGACGAAAATTGCAAGAGAGGCAGAAGTGATAACATCAAAAGAGCATCTAGAGGTGCTTAAGAGGGAAGAAAATCTGAAAGCAAAAGGCAAAGGGAAGAAGAAAAGTTCAGATGGGAAGGGTATAAAATCGAAAAAAAAAATTCTTCCTAAGAGGGAAGCCAATAGAGATATGGGTGATACCGAATCAGACATCAGCCTTGAACTTGGCTCTGATGAGGATGAGCAGAGTATTCAAG